>NC_092772.1:53828908-53974315 GCF_047496795.1 Chiloscyllium punctatum | reverse complement strand
GCACCACTCCCCATCTCTTCCTCCGCTACATTGATGACTGCATTGGCGCTACCTCGTGCTCCCATGAGGAGGACGAACAGTTCATCAACTTCACCAACGCATTCCACCCTGACCTTAAATTTACCTGGACCATCTCTGACACCTCGCTCCCCTTCCTGGACCTCTCCATCTCCATTAGTGATGACCGACTTGACACTGACAATTTTTTACAAACCTACCGACTCCCATAGCTACCTGGATTACACCTCTTCCCACCCTACCTCCTGCAAAAATGCCATCCCGTATTCCCAATTTCTCTGCCTCCGCCGGATCTGCTCCCAGGAGGACCAGTTCCACCACAGAACACACCAGATGGCCTCCTTCTTTAGAGACCACAATTTCCCTTCCCACGTGGTTAAAGATGCCCTCCAACACATCTCGTCCACAACCCGCACCTCCGCCCTCAGACCCCACCCCTCCAACCGTAACAAGGACAGAACACCCCTGGTGCTCACCTTCCACCTACCAACCTTCGCATAAACCAAATCATCCGCCGACATTTCCACCACCTCCAAACAGACCCCACTACCAGGGATATATTTCCCTCCCCACCCCTTTCCGCCTTCCGCAAAGACCATTCCCTCCGTGACTACCTGGTCAGGTCCACGCCCCCAAACAACCCACCCTCCCATTCTGGCACCTTCCCCTGCCACCGCAGGAACTGTAAAACCTGTGCCCACACCTCCTCCCTCACCTCTATCCAAGGCCCTAAAGGAGCCTTCCACATCCATCAAAGTTTTACTTGCACATCCACTAATATCATTTATTGTATCCGTTGCTCCCGATGTGGTCTCCTCTACATTGGGGAGACTGGGCGCCTCCTAGCAGAGCGCTTTAGGGAACATCTCCAAGACATCCGCACCAATCAATCTCACCGCCCTGTGGCCCAACATTTCAACTCCCCCTCCCTCTCTGCCGAGGACATGGAGGTCCTGGGCCTCCTTCACCGCAGCTCCCTCACCACCAGACGCCTGGAGGAAGAACGCCTCATCTTCCGCCTCGGAACACTTCAACCCCAGGGCATCAATGTGGACTTCAACAGTTTCCTCATTTCCCCTTCCCCCACCTCACCCCAGCTCCAAACTTCCAGCTCAGCACCGTCCCCATGACCTGTCCCATTTGTCCATCTTCCTTCCCACTTATCCACTCCACCCTCCTCTCTGACCTATCACCTTTACCCCCACCTCCATCAACCTATTGCACTCTCAGTTACCTTCTCCCCAGCCCCACTCCCCTCCCATTTACCTCTCCACCCCCGAGGCTCCCAGCCTCATTCCTAAAGAAGGGCTTATGCCCGAAACGTCGATTTTCCTGCTCCTCAGATGCTGCCTGACCTGCCGTGCTTTTCCAGCACCACTGATCTTGACTTTGAAACAAGAGTCAATCATTTGGACAGCTTGCTTCTGTTAGCCCCTTTGTGTAGTAGGACCTGTTCTCTTTGTGTCTGTGTCCTCCTTTGTTGATAATTTGATGGGAATATATCTGTCCAGAATAACGATTGCTTTTTGCATTATCCTCACGTCGTTAGCACCTGGTTACTGTGTTTACACTGTGTCTGTGTGTGTGTCTGTGTGGGTTTTTTTGTGAGTTCAGAGTTTCACTTGGCCAATGTACCCAGCATCCTTTGCTGTTTGGCCAAGTTGGTAATCTATCAGGAGATGCTACAGCACTTCCAGCACACACACAGAGACTGTGTCGGTCTCAGTCAGTAAAGGGAGTATTGGCAATGTGGAAATAAGGGCAGACACCCAAAAATTATGATCAATGGGTATTCTGCAGGCTGGAGGCCAGTTTGCAGTGAGATTGCCTGGGGTCAGCATTGAGGCACTTGCTTTTCCTATTATTATATTAATGATCTGGATCTCGGTGTGGTAGGGCAATTTCAAAGTTTGCAGAAGGCGCATAATTTGGACAAATTATCAAATGTGAAAATTGTGGTGTGGAACCACTGAGCCACAGTGGGGCATCATGGTAGCTCAGTGGTTAACACTGCTGCTAGGGACCTGGGTTCAATTCCAGCCTCGGGTGACTGTCTGTATGGAGTTTGCACTTTCTCCCCGTGTCTGTGTGGGGTTTCCCCCGGGTGCTCCAGTTTCCTCCCACAGTCCAAAGATGTGCAGGTTAGGGTGGATTGGCCATGCTAAATTGTCCCATAGTGTCCAGGGGTGTGCAGGTTAGGGTGGATTGGCCATGCTAAATTGTCCCATAGTGTCCAGGGATGTGTAGGTTAGGGTGGATTGGCCATACTAAATTGTCCCATAGTGCCCAGGGATGTGTAGGTTAGGGTGGATTGGCCATACTAAATTGTCCCATAGTGCCCAGGGATGTGCAGGTTAGGGTGGATTGGCCATGGGAAATTGTCCCATAGTGCCCAGGGATGTGCAGGTTAGGGTGGATTGGCCATACTAAATTGTCCCATAGTGCCCAGGGATGTGCAGGTTAGGGTGGATTGGCCATGGGAAATTGCCCCATAGTGCCCAGGGATGTGCAGGTTAGGGTGGATTGGCCATGGGAAATTGTCCCATAGTGCCCAGGGATGTGCAGGTTAGGGTGGATTGGCCATACTAAATTGTCCCATAGTGCCCAGGGATGTGCAGGTTAGGGTGGATTGGCCATGGGAAATTGTCCCATAGTGTCCAGGGATGTGCAGGTTAGGGTGGATTGCCATGCTAAATTGTCCCATAGTGCCCAGGGATGTGCAGGTTAGGGTGGATTGGCCATACTAAATTGTCCCATAGTGCCCAGGGATGTGCAGGTTAGGGTGGATTGGCCATGGGAAATTGCCCCATAGTGCCCAGGGATGTGCAGGTTAGGGTGGATTGGCCATGGGAAATTGTCCCATAGTGCCCAGGGATGTGCAGGTTAGGGTGGATTGGCCATGGGAAATTGTCCCATAGTGCCCAGGGATGTGCAGGTTAGGGTGGATTGGCCATGGGAAATTGTCCCATACTGCCCAGGGATGTGCAGGTTAGGGTGGATTGGCCATGCTAAATTGTCCCAAAGTGTCCAGTGATGTGCAGGTTAGGGTGGATTGGCCATGCTAAATTGTCCCAAAGTGTCCAGGGATGTGCAGGTTAGGGTGGATTGGCCATGCTAAATTGCCCCATAGTGCCCAGGGATGTGCAGGTTAAGGTGGATTGGCCATGCTAAATTGTCCCATAGTGTCCAGGGATGTGAAGGTTAGGGTGGATTGGCCATGGGAAGTTGTCCCATAGTGTCCAGGGATGTACAGGTTAGGGTGGATTGGCCATGGGAAATTGTCCCATAGTGCCCAGGGATGTGCAGGTTAGGGTGGATTGGCCATGGGAAATTGTCCCATAGTGCCCAGGGATGTGCAGGTTAGGGTGGATTGGCCATGCTAAATTGCCCGTAGTATTGAAGGAGATGTCGGTTAGGTGCATTAGTCAGGGGTAAATGTCGGGTAATCGGTGAGGAGTGTGGGTCTGGGTGGGTTCCTGTTCGGAGGGTCGATGTGGACTTGTCTGGTTTTCGCACTGTAGGGAATCTGTTCTAGTCTGAACAGACATTAACAAGTTTGTGGAGGTGACAGCTGAGGTGCGATGGAGACTGCAAAGGCTATGGGCCCTGGTAACATTCCAGCTGTAGGACTGAGGACATGGACTCCAGGACTTGTCGCTCCCCGAGCCAAGCTGTTCCAGTACAGTTCCAACACTGGCATCTACCCGTCTGTGTGGACCATCACCCAGGTATATCCTGTATATAACAAATCCAACCCAGTCATGTCCCACCCCCATCAGTCTCCTCTCCATCCTCAGTAACGTGATGGATGGGATCACTAACAGGGCCATCAAACAGCACCCGCTCAGCAATAACCTGCTCAGTGACCCCCAGCTTGGGTTCCCCCCGGGTCACTCAGCTCCTGATCTCAGTCCTCCAGCCTTGGGTCAGACATGGACAAAAGAGCTGAATTCCAGAGGGGAGGGGAGAGGGACTGCACCCGACATCAAGGCTGCATTCGACTGAGTGGGGCATCACAGAGCCCGGGCAAAACTGGAATCAGTGGGTATCGGGGGGGGGGGCGGGGGGGGATGCGACTCTCCCGTGATTAGAGTCATACCTGGTACACAGAAAGAACTGAAGCAGTGCAGGTTCAAATGAACAATATCCAGGCTTGGACTGACAAGTAGCAAGTTACATTCGTGTCACACAAAGACCAGGCTATGACCATCATCAGTAAGAGACAATCTAACCACAACCCCTTGACCTTCAATGCTGCTACCATCACTAAATCCCCCAGTATCAACATCCTGGAGATTACTGTTAACCAGCAGCAAAACATGGTCAGCCAGGATCTCACTGAACGGTGGAACAGGCTTGAGGGGCCGAATGGTCTTCTCCTGTTCTGTGTTCCTATCGAAATACAATGTCCAGAAAGGCAAGTCAGAGACCAGGAAACTTGCAGAGATTTTGTTCAACTCCCCTCCTGACTCCACCCCCCTCCACCCCCCGCCCCCGCAAAGCCTGTCCCACCATCGACAAGGCCAAAGGCAGGAGGGTGAGGGAATACTCTCCACTTGCCCCTGGATGGGGGCAGCTCCAACAACACTCAAGAAGCTCGACACCATCCAGGGACAGAGCAGCCCCCCGCTGGATTGGGCCCACACCCACAAACATCCCCTCCCTCCCCCCACCGACGCTCAGTAACAGCAGTGTGTACCATCCCCTCCCTCCCCCCACCGACGCTCAGTAACAGCAGTGTGTACCATCCCCTCCCTCCCCCCACCGACCCTCAGTAACAGCAGTGTGTACCATCCCCTCCCTCCCCCCACCGACCCTCAGTAACAGCAGTGTGTACCATCCCCTCCCTCCCCCCACCGACGCTCAGTAACAGCAGTGGGTACCATCCCCTCCCTCCACCCACCGACGCTCAGTAACAGCAGTGTGTACCATCCCCTCCCTCCCCCACCGACGCTCAGTAACAGCAGTGTGTACCATCCCCTCCCTCCCCCACCGACCCTCAGTAACAGCAGTGTGTACCATCCCCTCCCTCGCCCCACCGACCCTCAGTAACAGCAGTGTGTACCATCCCCTCCCTCCCTCCCCCCACTGACCCTCAGTAACAGCAGTGTGTACCATCCCCTCCCTCCCCCCCACCGACCCTCAGTAACAGCAGTGTGTACCATCCCCTCCCTCCCCCACCGACCCTCAGTAACAGCAGTGTGTACCATCCCCTCCCTCCCCCCCACCGACCCTCAGTAACTGCAGTGTGTACCATCCCCCCCCCACCGACCCTCAGTAACAGCAGTGTGTACCATCCCCTCCCTCCCCCCACCGACCCTCAGTAACTGCAGTGTGTACCATCCCCTCCCTCCCCCCACCGACCCTCAGTAACAGCAGTGTGTACCATCCCCTCCCTCCCCCCACCGACCCTCAGTAACAGCAGTGTGTACCATCCCCTCCCTCCCCCCACCGACCCTCAGGAACAGCAGTGTGTACCATCTATAAGACCCACTGCAGAAACTCACCAAAGACCCTCAGGCAGCACCTTCCAAACCCACGGCCACTTCCACCTGGAAGGACAAGGGGCAGCAGGTACATGGGAACACCACCCCCCTGCAAGTTCCCCTCCAATCACCATCCTGACTTGGAAACACATCAGCCTGGGTCAGAATCCTGGAATTCCCTCCCTCAGGGACATTGTGGGTTTACCCACAGCACATGGACTGCAGCGGCTCAAGAAGGCAGCTCACCCCCACCTTCTCAAGGGGGGGGGGGGCAACTAGGGACGGGGCGATCAATACTGGGCCCAGCCAAGGACCCCATGTCCCATAATTGAATGAAGGAAAAATCATAGTTTACATGTTGGGAGCAGGGTTGAAAGATGTCCCGAGGAATCAATGGGTACCAGGGGACGAACTCTCCTGTGATTAGAGACCTACTTGACTCACAAGAAGAATTGAAGCAGTGCACGTTGCTGACCTGGTTAGAGTGGATGTGGGTGGTAAGGGGGCAGTTAGTTGGGACAATGCAGAGTAATGCCAACAAGCGTGGGTTCAATTCCTGCCCTGCCAGGGGTCACCTCGTGTGGTGACCCTAAGTTTCAATCCACCCCCCAACACCCTGCTCCTCGAGACAGTGGCCTTCTCGTCCTCGGGGGGTGGACTGCCCTCACAGAGAACCACATGCTGGACGACGGTGTGAGATATCGCCGTCAATCTCAGACTGTGGAGAAGGAACTGGCCGAGAGGCAATGCCACAGAATGGGGAAGTTCAGTGAGGAGCAGGAAGTGGAGGTTACTCTGGCAGACAGCTAGAGAGAGAGCAAGAGAGAGAGAGAGCAACGGGTTCAGTGAGCTGTGTTGTAGAGCTGAAGGGAAGACAGTGCACACACCAGGGGCTGGACTCTAGCGAGAATTTTAGAATCCCTATAGTGTGGAAACAGGCCATTCGGCCCAACAAGTCCCCACCGAGCCCCGGAAGAGTAACCCATCCAGAACAATTCCGCTAACCCCTGATAAATGCACCTCACCTGCATATCCCTGGACACTATGGGACAATTTCCCATGGCCAATCCACCCTAACCTGCACATCCCTGGACACTATGGGACAATTTCCCATGGCCAATCCACCCTAACCTGTACATCCCTGGGCACTATGGGACAATTTAGCATGGCCAATCCACCCTAACCTACACATCCCTGGGCACTATGGGACAATTTAGCATGGCCAATCCACCCTAACCTGCACATCCCTGGGCACTATGGGACAATTTAGCATGGCCAATCCACCCTAACCTGCACATTCCTGGGCACTATGGGACAATTTAGCATGGCCAATCCATCCTAACCTGCACATTCCTGGGCACTATGGGACAATTTAGCACGGCCAATCCACCCTAACCTGCACATTCCTGGGCACTATGGGACAATTTAGCATGGCCAATCCACCCTAACCTGCACTACCCTGGGCACTATGGAACAATTTAGCACGGCCAATCCACCCTAACCTGCACATTCCTGGGCACTATGGGACAATTTAGCATGGCCAATCCACCCTAACCTGCACTACCCTGGGCACTATGGAACAATTTAGCACGGCCAATCCACCCTAACCTGCACATTCCTGGGCACTATGGGACAATTTAGCATGGCCAATCCACCCTAACCTGCACATCCCTGGGCAGTATGGGACAATCTAGCATGGCCAATCCATCCTAACCTGCACTTCCCTGGACACTATGGGACTATTTAGCATGGCCAATCCACCCTAACCTGCACATCCCTGGGACACTATGGGACAATTTAGCATGGCCAATCCATCCTAACCTGCACATCTCTGGGCACTATGGGACAATTTAGCATGGCCAATCCATCCTAACCTGCACTTCCCTGAGCACTATGGGACAATTTAGCATGGCCAATCCATCCTAACCTGCACATCTCTGGGCACTATGGGACAATTTAGCATGGAGAAAGTGAGGACCGCAGATGCTGGAGGTCAGAGCTGAAAATGTTTTGCTGGAAAAGCGCAACAGGTCAGGCAGCATCCAAGGAGCAGGAGAATCGATGTTTCGGGCATGAGCCCTTCTTCAGGAATGAGGAGAGTGTGTCCAGCAGGCTAAGGTAAAAGGTAGGGAGGAGGGACTTGGGGGAGGGGCGTTGGGAATGCGATAGGTGGAGGGAGGTTAAGGTGAGGGTGATAGGCCGGAGAGGGGGTGGGGGGCGGAGAGGTCAGGAAGAAGATTGCAGGTTAGGAAGGTGGTGCTGAGTTCGAGGGTTGGGACTGAGACAAGGTGGGGGGAGGGGAAATGAGGAAACTGGAGAAATCTGAGTTCATCCTTGTGGTTGGAGGGTTCCTAGGAGGAAGATGAGGTGCTCTTCCTCCAGGCATCGTGTTGCCATGGACTGACGATGTTGGAGTCCAAGGACCTGCATGTTCTTGGTGGAATGGGAGGGGGAGTTGAAGTAAAAACAATGACAGCAGATGCTGGAAACCAGATTCTGGATTAGTGGTGCTGGAAGAGCACAGCAGTTCAGGCAGCATCCAACGAGCAGCGAAATCGACGTTTCGGGCAAAAGCCCTTCATCAGGAATAAAGGCAGTGAGCCTGAAGCGTGGAGAGATAAGCTAGAGGAGGGTGGGGGTGGGGAGAAAGTAGCATAGAGTACAATGGGTGAGTGGGGGAGGGGATGAAGGTGATAGGTCAAGGAGGAGAGGGTGGAGGGGAGAGGTGGAAAAGGAGATAGGCAGGTAGGACAAGTCTGGACAAGTCATGGGGACAGTTACTGAGCTGGAAGTTTAGAACTAGGGTGAGGTGGGGGGAGGGGAAATGAGGAAGCTGTTGAAGTCCACATTGATGCCCTGGGGTTGAAGTGTTCCGAGGCGGAAGATGAGGCGTTCTTCCTCCAGGCGTCTGGTGGTGAGGGAGCGGCGGTGAAGGAGGCCCAGGACCTCCATGTCCTCGACAGAGTGGGAGGGGGAGTTGAAATGTTGGGCCACGGGGCAGTTTGGTTGATTGGTGCGGGTGTCCCGGAGATGTTCCCTAAAGCGCTCTGCTAGGAGGCGCCCAGTCTCTCCAATGTAGAGGAGACCACATCGGGAGCAACGGATACAATAAATGATATTGGTGGATGTGCAGGTAAAACTTTGATGGATGTGGAAGGCTCCTTTAGGGCCTTGGATAGAGGTGAGGGAGGAGGTGTGGGCGCAGGTTTTACAGTTCCTGCGGTGGCAGGGGAAAGTGCCAGAATGGGAGGGTGGGTCGTAGGGGGGTGTGGACCTGACCAGGTAGTCACGGAGGGAACGGTCTTTGCGGAAGGCGGAAAGGGGTGGGGAGGGAAATATATCCCTGGTGGTGGGGTCTGTTTGGAGGTGGCGGAAATGTCGGCGGATGATTTGGTTTATGCAAAGGTTGGTAGGGTGGAAGGTGAGCACCAGGGGCGTTCTGTCCTTGTTACGGTTGGAGGGGTGGGGTCTGAGGGCGGAGGTGTGGGATGTGGACGGGATGCCCCGCCTCCGCCGGATCTGCTCCCAGGGGGAGTTGAAGTGTTGAGCCATGGGGTGGTTGGGTTGGTTGGTCCGGGTGTCCCAGAGGTGTTCTCTGACACGTTTCACAAGTAGGCGGCCTGTCTCCCCAATATAGAGGAGGCCACATCGGGTGCAGCAGATGCAGTAAACGATGTGGGTGGAGGTGCAGGTGAATTTGTGGCGGATATGGAAGGATCCCTTGGGGCCTTGGAGGGAAGTAAGGGGGTGGGGTGTGGGCGTAAGTATTGCATTTCTTGAGGTTGCAGGGGAAGGTGCCGGGAGTGGAGATTGCGTTGGTGGGGGGTGTGGACTTGACGAGGGAGTCACGGAGGGAATGGTCTTTTCGGAACGCTGATAGGGGAGGGGAGGGAAATATATCCCTGGTGGTGGGGTCCGTTTGGAGGTGGCGGAAATGACGACGGATGATACGATGTATATGGACGTTGGTGGGGTGATAGGACCAGTGGGGTTCTGTCCTGGTGGCGATTGGAGGGGCGGGGCTCAAGGGCAGAGGAGCAGGAAGTGGAGGAGATGGGGTGAGAGCATCGTCGATCAAGTCTGGGGGGTGGAATTGGGGTCTTTGAAGAAGGAGGCCATCTGGGTTGTACAGTATTGGAACTGGTCCTTCTGGGAGCAGATGTGGCGGAGACGAAGGAATTGGGAATATGGGATGGCATTTTTACAGGGGGCAGGGTGGGAGGAGGTGTAGTCTAGGTAGCTGTGGGAGTCGGTCGGTTTATAGTAAATGTCCGTGTTCATTCGGTTGCCCGAGATAGAAATGGAAAGGTCCAGGAAGGGGAGGGAAGAGTCTGAGACGGTCCAGGTGAATTTGAGGTCGGGGCGGAAGGTGTTGGTAAAGTGGATGAACTGTTCAACCTCCTCGTGGGAGCACGAGGCAGCGCCGATACAGTCATCGATGTAGCGGAGGAAAAGGTGGACGATGGTGCCAGTGTAGCTGCGGAAGATGGACTGTTCCACACATCCTACGAACAGGCAATTTCCCATGGCCAATCCACCCTAACCTGCACATTCCTGGGCACTATGGGACAATTTAGCATGGCCAATCCACCCTAACCTGCACATCCCTGGGCACTATGGGACAATTTAGCATGGCCAATCCACCCTAACCTGCACATCCCTGGGCACTATGGGACAATTTCCCATGACCAATCCACCCTAACCTGCACATCCCTGGGCACTATGGGACAATTTAGCATGGCCAATCCACCCTAACCTGCACATCCCTGGACACTATGGGACAATTTAGCATGGCCAATCCACCCTAACCTGCACATCCCGGGCACTATGAGACAATTTAGCATGGCGAATCCACCCTAACCTGCACATCCCTGGGAACTATTGGACAAGTTAGCATGGCCAATCCACCCTAACCTGCACATCCCTTGGCACTATGGGACAATTTAGCATGACCAATCCACCTAACCTCAACATCCCTGGGCACTATGGACAATTTAACATGGCCAATCCACCCTAACCTACACATCCCTGGACACTATGGGACAATTTCCCATGGCCAATCCACCCTAACCTGCACATCCCTGGACACTATGGGACAATTTAGCATGGCCAATCCACCCTAACCTGCACATCCCTGGGCACTATGGGACAATTTCCCATGACCAATCCACCCTAACCTGCACATCCCTGGGCACTATGGGACAATTTAGCATGGCCAATCCACCCTAACCTGCACATCCCTGGACACTATGGAACAATTTAGCATGGCCAATCCACCCTAACCTGCACATCCCTGGGCACTATGGGACAATTTAGCATGGCCAATCCACCCCAACCTGCAAATCCCTGGAAACTATGCGACAATTTAGCATGGCCAATCCACCCTAACCTGCACATCCCTGGACACTATGGGACAGTTTCCCATGGCCAATCCACCCTAACCTGCACATCCCTGGACACTATGGGACAATTTCCCATGGCCAATCCACCCTAACCTGCACATCCCTGGACACTATGGGACAATTTAGCATGGCCAATCCACCCTAACCTGCACATCCTGGGCACTATGAGACAATTTAGCATGGCGAATCCACCCTAACCTGCACATCCCTGGGAACTATTGGACAAGTTAGCATGGCCAATCCACCCTAACCTGCACATCCTTCGGCACTATGGAACAATTTAGCATGGCCAATCCACCCTAACCTGCACATCCCTTGGCACTATGGGACAATTTAGCATGGCCAATCCACCTAACCTCAACATCCCTGGGCACTATGGACAATTTAACATGGCCAATCCACCCTAACCTGCACATCCTTGGACACTATGGGACAATTTATCATGGCCAATCCACCCTAACCTGCACATCCCTGGGCACTATGGGACAATTTAGCATGGCCAATCCACCCTAACCAGCACATCCCTGGACACTATGGAACAATTTAGCATGGCCAATCCACCCTAACCTGCAAATCCCTGAACACTATGTGACAATGTAACATGGCCAATCCACCCTAACTTGCACATCCCTGGGCACTATGGGTAATTTAGCATGGCCAATCCACCCTAACCTGCACATCCCTGGACACTATGGGACAATTTAGCATGGCCAATCCACCCTAACCTACACATCCCTGGGCACTATGGGACAATTTAGCATGGCCAGTTCCCCCTAACCTACACATCCCTGGGCACTACGGGACAATTTAGCATGGCCAATCCACCCTAACCTGCACATCACCTGGCTGTATGGGACAATTTAGCATGGCCAATCCACCCTAACCTGCACATCCCTGGACACTATAGGACAATGTAGCATGGCCAATCCACCCTAACCTGCACATCCCTGGACACTATGGGACAATTTAGCATGGCCAATCCACCCTAACCTGCACATCCCTGGCTGTATGGGACAATTTAGTATGACCAATCCACCCTAACCTGCACATCCCTGGGCACTATGGGACAATTTAGCATGGCCAAACCACCCTAACCTGCACATCCCTGGACACTATGGGGCAGTTTCCCATGGCCAATCCACCCTAACCTGCACATCCCTGGGCACTATGGGACAATTTCCCATGGCCAATCCACCCTAACCTACACACCTTTGGACTGTGGGACGAAACCGGAGCACCCGGAGGAAACCCCCACAGACACGGGGAGAATGTACAAATTCCACACAGTCGCCCGAGGCTGGAATCGAACCGGGGTCCATGGCGCTTCGTGAATCCTCTCCATCGTAGTAATATCCTTCCTGTAGCTGGGTGCCCAGAACTGGACCAGGACTCTGCACGGTAAAATATTCAAGGTCTTTTCCCTGGGGTCGGGGAGTCCAAAACTAGAGGAGCATAATTTTAGGGTGAGAGGGGAAAGATATAAAAGGGACCTAAGGGGCAACGATTTCACCCAGAGGGTGGTACGTGTATGGAATGAGCTGCCAGAGGATGTGGTGGAGGCTGGTACAATTACAATAGTTAAAAGTCAGCTGTATAGGTATATGAATAGGAAGGGTTTGGAGGGATATGGGCCGGGTGTTGGCAAACAGGACTTCTATAGGATATCTAGACAGCATGGATAAGTTGGGATGAAGGGTCAGTTTCCATGCTGTATGTCTCTCAAATAGACAGGCAGGAGGCTGGGGGAACACAGCAAGGCAGGCAGCACCAGGAGGGACAGGCAGGAGGTTGGGAGAACACAGCAAGGCAGGCAGCATCAGGAGGGACAGGCAGGAGGCTGGGGGAACACAGCAAGGCAGGCAGCATCAGGAGGGACAGGCAGGAGGCTGGGAGAACACAGCAAGGCAGGCAGCATCAGGAGGGACAGGCAGGAGGCTGGGGGAACACAGCAAGGCAGGCAGCATCAGGAGGGACAGGCAGGAGGCTGGGAGAACACAGCAAGGCAGGCAGCATCAGGAGGGACAGGCAGGAGGCTGGGGGAACACAGCAAGGCAGGCAGCATCAGGAGGGACAGGCAGGAGGCTGGGAGAACACAGCAAGGCAGGCAGCACCAGGAGGGACAGGCAGGAGGCTGGGAGAACACAGCAAGGCAGGCAGCATCAGGAGGGACAGGCAGGAGGCTGGAGGGACACAGCAAGGCAGGCAGCATCAGGAGGGACAGGCAGGAGGCTGGGAGAACACAGCAAGGCAGGCAGCATCAGTGGGGACAGGCAGGAGGCTGGGAGAACACAGCAAGGCAGGCAGCATCAGGAGGGACAGGCAGGAGGGTGGGAGAACACAGCAAGGCAGGCAGCATCAGGAGGGACAGGCAGGAGGCTGGGAGAACACAGCAAGGCAGGCAGCATCAGGAGGGACAGGCAGGAGGCTGGGGGAACACAGCAAGGCAGGCAGCATCAGGAGGGACAGGCAGGAGGCTGGGAGAACACAGCAAGGCAGGCAGCATCAGTGGGGACAGGCAGGAGGCTGGGAGAACACAGCAAGGCAGGCAGCATCAGGAGGGACAGGCAGGAGGCTGGGGGAACACAGCAAGGCAGGCAGCATCAGGGGGGACAGGCAGGAGGCTGGGGGAACACAGCAAGGCAGGCAGCACCAGGAGGGACAGGCAGGAGGCTGGGGGAACGCAGCAAGGCAGGCAGCATCAGGAGGGACAGGCAGGAGGCTGGGAGAACACAGCAAGGCAGGCAGCATCAGGAGGGACAGGCAGGAGGCTGGGGGAACACAGCAAGGCAGGCAGCATCGGGAGGGACAGGCAGGAGGCTGGGGGAACACAGCAAGGCAGGCAGCATCAGGAGGGACAGGCAGGAGGCTGGGGGAACACAGCAAGGCAGGCAGCATCAGGAGGGACAGGCAGGAGGCTGGGGGAACACAGCAAGGCAGGCAGCATCAGGAGGGACAGGCAGGAGGGTGGGAGAACACAGCAAGGCAGGCAGCATCAGGAGGGACAGGCAGGAGGCTGGGAGAACACAGCAAGGCAGGCAGCATCAGGAGGGACAGGCAGGAGGCTGGGAGAACACAGCAAGGCAGGCAGCACCAGGAGGGACAGGCAGGAGGCTGGGAGAACACAGCAAGGCAGGCAGCATCAGGAGGGACAGGCAGGAGGCTGGGAGAACACAGCAAGGCAGGCAGCACCAGGAGGGAGAGGCAGGAGGCTGGGGGAACACAGGAAGGCAGGCAGCATCGGGAGGGACAGGCAGGAGGCTGGAGGGACACAGCAAGGCAGGCAGCACCAGGAGGGACAGGCAGGAGGCTGGGAGAACACAGCAAGGCAGGCAGCACCAGGAGGGAGAGGCAGGAGGCTGGGGGAACACAGGAAGGCAGGCAGCATCGGGAGGGACAGGCAGGAGGCTGGAGGGACACAGCAAGGCAGGCAGCATCAGGAGGGACAGGCAGGAGGCTGGAGGGACACAGCAAGGCAGGCAGCATCAGGAGGGACAGGCAGGAGGCTGGAGGGACACAGCAAGGCAGGCAGCATCAGGAGGGACAGGCAGGAGGCTGGGAGAACACAGCAGGACAGGTTGAAAAAGTCCAGCCGGTCAGGCAGTAACCCACGAGCAGGGGAGTCGACATTTTGGGCATAAGCCCTTCATTGGATTCTATCGAGATGTGGAGGAGCCAATTTTGAACTGGGATGTACAAAGCCAAAAATCACACATCTCCAGATTATCGACCAACACGTTGGTCTGGAAGCACAAACTTTCACAATAGGATTCTGTCATATTAGGGATACACGGCATCAATGTAACCGATCAAATATAAGGAGCCAATTTCTGAAGAATTTTCTAACCGTTGTATTTGAGTGATTAGGCGATGTTGACAAACGTCCAAAGGACAAGTGACTTGCAACTGAGAAGAAATCTCGCAAAGCGCATCGAAGTAATGACTCATTTCGGCTTGACACGTGGTCAGGAAGTTCGAGTGGAGTTTAAAATAAACTAGATCTGCTTTTCGATTCAATTTACACTTCTCATCGGAGACCACCACGACATTCTCATGGAGAATCCAACAGAGCAGTCACCGTTTGAGACCTCATCGGTGAGAACTTTTTTCTCAAATTTCATTTGATTCAACAGTTGCTTTTGCCTTAACAGGACGGTAATGGGTTGGATTGATTTATTAATATTTCTCAGGGTCCTCACTGAGTTGGCATTGAACGCATCTATGAGTAAAACTTATTTCACCAGTGGCTACGAACATTTTAAAAATTGATTGGATGACATTCCAAAAAAAAAGGAGCTCAGGAATCATCCCAATCCTTGCATTTGTGTAATAGATGGAGCGATGTTGTTTGGAGGGGAATTGTTATTCTAAAGTTATTCCTACACACATTATGACTCATACAGTGTAGAGTTTGTGGTGTGGTCTAATGTCTGTCTGAGGAGACCCAGTTCTTGAGCACGGGGGGATTCAAATAATTGTAGAAATTGTCCTTAGCTCAGGAGGAGATCCCCTACAGCGTGTTGTATCTGTGCAGGATCTGACATTGGTTCCAATGTGTCCCTCATTCCTGTAACGATTTCTCCGATTGTGCACCTGCCCTCTCCACCAACTTCATTCTTTGGAAGGTTCTTGAGCAAGTATTCCCTCTCAGTGCAGTACGCCCCAGAGCACAGTCACTCTCTGGGTCAAAACACAAATTCATAGAATCGCTACTGTGTGGAAACAGGCCATTCGGCCCAACAGGTCCACACCAACCCCCTTGGGGGCGTAACCCACCCATCCCCATCCCCCTCCCCCCCCCCTCCCCTTTAGCTCTACCGTTACCTCTGACTAATGCACCTAAGCTGCACACTATATGACAATTTCCCATGGCCAATCCACCCTAACCTGCACATCCCAGGGCACTATGGGACAATTTAGCATGGCCAATCCACCCTAACCTGCGCATTTTTGGATTGTGGGAGGAAACCAGAGCACACCCACACAGACACGGGGAG
This sequence comes from Chiloscyllium punctatum, assembly GCF_047496795.1. Taxonomy (NCBI): domain Eukaryota; kingdom Metazoa; phylum Chordata; class Chondrichthyes; order Orectolobiformes; family Hemiscylliidae; genus Chiloscyllium; species Chiloscyllium punctatum. The sequence goes on along the minus strand of NC_092772.1, from coordinate 53,958,415 downwards.
AATGTGCAAACTCCACACAGACAGTTGCCTGAGGCTGGAATCGAACCTGGAACCCTGGTGCTGTGAGGTAGCAGTGCTAACCACTGAGCCACTGTACCATGCCCGCTCTGCGCCTCTCTATTCCTCACCTCTGGCCCTTTGCCCAATTCTTGCCGACCTGTGTCCCTCTGGTGCCTGATTCTCCTACCTCTGGAGAACAGGGGCTCCCACATAGGCCGTACCAGACCCCATCGAAATAATAGCCCTTGATCATAGCACCCACACTGCTTTCAGAGGTGCAGTTCTCAACAAGCTCCAAGACTAACTCCCAGAGATAGGGAGGGGGTGTAGGGGCTGGAGGGGGTTACAGAGATAGGGAGGGGGTGTAGGGGCTGGAGGGGTTACAGAGATAGGGAGGGGGTGTAGGGGCTGGAGGGGGTGACAGAGATAGGGAGGGGGTGTAGGGGCTGGAGGGGGTTACAGAGATAGGGAGGGGGTGTAGGGGCTGGAGGGGGTTACAGAGATAGGGAGGGGGTGTAGGGGCTGGAGGGGGTTACAGAGATAGGGAGGGGGTGTAGGGGCTGGAGGGGAATACAGAGATAGGGAGGGGGTGTAGGGGCTGGAGGGGGTTACAGAGATAGGGAGGGGGTGTAGGGGCTGGAGGGGGTTACAGAGATAGGGAGGGGGTGTAGGGGCTGGAGGAGGTGACAGAGATAGGGAGGGGGTGTAGGGGCTGGAGGAGATGACAGAGATAGGGAGGGGGTGTAGGGGCTGGAGGGGGTTACAGAGATAGGGAGGGGGTGTAGGGGCTGGAGGAGGTGACAGAGATAGGGAGGGGGTGTAGGGGCTGGAGGGGGTTACAGAGATATGGAGGGGGTGTAGGGGCTGGAGGGTGTTACAGAGATAGGGAGGGGGTGTAGGGGCTGGAGGGAATTACAGAGACAGGGAGGGGGTGTAGGGGCTGGAGGGGGTTACAGAGATAGGGAGGGGGTGTAGGGGCTGGAGGAGGTGACAGAGATAGGGAGGGGGTGTAGGGGCTGGAGGGGGTTACAGAGATAGGGAGGGGGTGTAGGGGCTGGAGGGGGTTACAGAGATAGGGAGGGGGTGTAGGGGCTGGAGGGTGTTACGGAGATAGGGAGGGGGTGTAGGGGCTGGAGGGGGGTTACAGAGATAGGGAGGGGGTGTAGGGGCTGGAGGGGGTTACAGAGATAGGGAGGGGGTGTAGGAGCTGGAGGGGGTTACAGAGATAGGGAGGGGGTGTAGGGGCTGGAGGGGGGTTACAGAGATAGGGAGGGGGTGTAGGGGCTGGTGGGGGGTTACAGAGATAGGGAGGGGGTTACAGAGATAGGGAGGGGGTGTAGGGGCTGGAGGGGGGTTACAGAGATAGGGAGGGGGTGTAGGGGCTGGTGGGGGGTTACAGAGATAGGGAGGGGGTGTAGGGGCTGGAGGGGGGTTACAGAGATAGGGAGGGGGTGTAGGGGCTGGAGGGGGTTACAGAGATAGGGAGGGGGTGTAGGGGCTGGAGGGGGTTACAGAGATAGGGAGGGGGTGTAGGGGCTGGAGGGGGTTACAGAGATAGGGAGGGGGTGTAGGGGCTGGAGGAGGTTACAGAGACAGGGAGGGGGTGTAGGGGCTGGAGGAGGTTACAGAGACAGGGAGGGGGTGTAGGGGCTGGAGGGGGTTACAGAGATAGGGAGGGGGTGTAGGGGCTGGAGGGGGTTACAGAGATAGGGAGGGGGTGTAGGGGCTGGAGGGGGTTACAGAGATAGGGAGGGGGTGTAGGGGCTGGAGGGGGTTACAGAGATAGGGAGGGGGTGTAGGGGCTGGAGGAGGTTACAGAGACAGGGAGGGGGTGTAGGGGCTGGAGGAGGTTACAGAGACAGGGAGGGGGTGTAGGGGCTGGAGGGGGTTACAGAGATAGGGAGGGGGTGTAGGGGCTGGGGGGGTTACAGAGATAGGGAGGGAGTGTAGGGGCTGGAGGGGGTTACAGAGATAGGGAGGGGGTGTAGGGGCTGGAGGGGGTGACAGAGATAGGGAGGGGGTGTAGGGGCTGGAGGGGGTTACAGAGATAGAGAGGGGGTGTAGGGGCTGGAGGGGGTTACAGAGATATGGAGGGGGTGTAGGGGCTGGAGGGGGTTACAGAGATAGGGAGGGGGTGTAGGGGCTGGAGGAGGTTACAAAGATAGGGAGGGGGTGTAGAGGCTGGAGGGGGTTACAGAGATAGGGAGGGGGTGTAGGGGCTGGTGGGGGTTACAGAGATAGGGAGGGGGTGTAGGGGCTGGAGGAGGTTACAGAGATAGGGAGGGGGTGTAGGGGCTGGAGGGGGTTACAGAGATAGGGAGGGGGGGTAGGGGCTAGAGGGGGGGTTACAGAGATAGGGAGGGGGTGTCGGGGCTGAAGGGGGTTACAGAGATAGGGAGGGGTGTAGGGGCTGTAGGGGGTTACAGAGATAGGGAGGGGGTGTAGGGGCTGGAGGGTGTTACAGAGATAGGGAGGGGTGTAGGGGTTGGAGGGGATAACAGAGATAGGGAGGGGGTGTAGGCTGCGTGCGTGTATGTGTGTATGAGTGTGTGTGTGACGTGTGTGTGCATGCGTGTGTGTGCGCGCGTGTGTGTATGTGTGTGGGAGTGTGTGTGTGAGTGTGTGTGCGCGTGTGTGTGTGTGAGTGTGTGTGCGCGTGTGTGTGTGTGAGTGCGTGTGTGTGTCTGTGTGTGTGTGTGTCTGTGCGTGTGTGTGTGTGTGTGTGAATGTGCGTGTGTGTGTATGTTTGTGTGTGTGTGTGAGTGTGTGTGTGTGTGTGTCTGTGCGTGTGTGTGTGTGTGTGTGTGAGTGTGTATGTGTGTGTGTGTGTGTGTGTATGTGTGCGCGTGTGTGTGTGTGTGTGTATGTGTGCGCGTGTGTGAGTGTGTGTGAGTGTGTGTGTGTGCGTGAGTGAAGATGATGGGACAATACTGAGTCATGCTCCTCCTTTGGATTTCTATACTTAGCTGCACAGATGTTCTGGACTGAACTGGGTGTTCTGTACAGAGTGAAGAAATACCCTCTCCCTGTGTTAAATTGGAGTTGTTTGAAAGGTGGGGGGAGGGAGGCGCCGTTGGGAACTGTGAATCCACAGGACAGATGCATCCTCCCAGCTGTCAGTCAGATATTCTCCAAATCCTGCCCCTTGAGCCTTCAGCATTTCCTGCTGTGCTCAGGCAGAGAGAGAATTCACCTCCACGTTTGTGATCAGGAATTGGTGAAGGAGTGGTCAAACACAGGGTGGAGAACCAAACTCGCTGCCGACGCTGCCCATCAGGGGAGCACAGGCTCACCCTGACCGGTTCTCAGGACAACAGGGAGTCAGTGGTGGTGGGCTTTCTCTCGGTTGATGAAGGGACCAGCGGGGAGAACAGCTGCGGATGAGAGTGGAGATCCAGGAGAGAGATTAGCAGAAACAGCAAGAGTGAAGGTGTGAGAGAAAAGGAGGAGGTGACAGGACATTAAAACAACAGGAGATGTGGGGAGAGAAGGTGTGATTGACAATTATCACCCACACTGACTGTCTGATGACCCGGTATTGAGTCCCGAAGGCTGGGTGTCACTGGGCAAGATGGCTAATTGTGAGATGCTACATTTTGATAAAACAAACCCGGGAAGGACTTACACATTTCAGGGTGGTGCCCCAGGGGGTGTTTTTGAACACAGAGACCGAGGGTTACACGTACATGGAATCACAGTTAGAGAGGAGGGTTACGAAGCGGTTTTCATGCTGGCCTTCAATGTTCAGACCTTTGAGTAACGGAGTTGGGGATGGCATGTTGAGGTTGAACAGGACATTGGGGAGGCCTCTCAGAGTCACACTTCACCTCTTCAAAGGTGTAGAGTCTGGGGGGGAGGGGGGTTACAGAGATAGGGAGGGGGTGTAGGGGCTGGAGAGGGTTACAGAGATAGGGAGGGGGTGTAGGGGCTGGAGGGGGTTTGGAGACATTGTCTGCCCCAGTCCTGTAGAAGGATTACACTTGAAATGTCAATTTCTCCACCTCCTGATGCTGCCTGCCTTGCTGTGTTCCCCCACCCTCCTGCCTGTCCCTCCTGATGCTGCCTGCCTTGCTGTGTTCTCCCAGTCTCCTGCCTGTCCCTCCTGGTGCTGCCTGCCTTGCTGTGTTCTCCCAGCCTCCTGCCTGTCCCTCCTGATGCTGCCTGCCTTGCTGTGTTCTCCCAGCCTCCTGCCTGTCCCTCCTGGTGCTGCCTGCCTTGCTGTGTTCCCCCACCCTCCTGCCTGTCCCTCCTGATGCTGCCTGCCTTGCTGTGTTCTCCCAGTCTCCTGCCTGTCCCTCCTGGTGCTGCCTGCCTTGCTGTGTTCCCCCAGCCTCCTGCCTGTCCCTCCTGATGCTGCCTGCCTTGCTGTGTTCTCCCAGCCTCCTGCCTGTCCCTCCCGGTGCTGCCTGCGTTGCTGTGTTCTCCCAGCCTCCTGCCTGTCCCTCCTGATGCTGCCTGCCTTGCTGTGTTCCCCCAGCATCCTGCCTGTCCCTCCTGATGCTGCCTGCCTTGCTGTGTTCCTCCAGCCTCCTGCCTGTCCCTCCTGATGCTGCCTGCCTTGCTGTGTTCTCCCAGTCTCCTGCCTGACTTTCAGAAAGCTTTTGATAAAGTCCCACACAAGAGGTTAGTGAGTAAAATTAGGGCGCACGGGATTGGGGGCAAAGTACTAGATTGGATAGAGAATTGGTTGGCTAATAGGAAACAAAGGGTAGTGATTAACGGCTCCATTTCGAAATGGCAGGCAGTGACCAGTGGGGTACCGCAGGGATCCGTGCTGGGACCGCAGCTTTTTACAATATATGTAAATGATATAGAAGATGGTATCAGCAATAACATTAGCAAATTTGCTGATGACACAAAGCTAGGTGGTAGGGTGAAATGTGATGAGGATGTTAGGGGATTACAGGGTGACCTGGACAAGTTAGGTGAGTGGGCAGATGCATGGCAGATGCAGTTTAATGTGGATAAATGTCTGGTTATCCACTTTGGTGGCAAGAACAGGAAGGCAGATTACTACCTCAATGGTATCAAATTAGGTAAAGGGGCTGTTCAGAGAGATCTGGGTGTTCTTGTACACCAGTCAATGAAGGCAAGCATGCAGGTACAGCAGGTCGTGAAGAAGGCTAATAGCATGCTGGCCTTCGTAACAAGAGGGATTGAGTATAGAAGCAAAGAGGTGCTTCTGCAGCTGTACAGGGCCCTGGTGAGACCACACCTGGAGTACTGTGTACAGTTCTGGTCTCCAAATTTGAGGAAAGACATTCTGGCTATTGAGGGAGTGCAGCGTAGGTTCACGAGGTCAATTCCTGGAATGGCAGGATTGCCTTACACGGAAAGACTGAAGCGACTGGGCTTGTATACCCTTGAGTTTAGAAGACTGAGAGGGGATCTGATTGAAACGTATAGGCTTATGAAAGGATTGGACACTCTGGCAGGAGGGAACATATTTCCGTTGATGGGGGAGTGCCGAACCAGAGGACACAACTTAAAAATACGGGGTAGACCATTTAGGACAGAGATGAGGAGAAACTACTTCACACAGAGAGTGGTGGCTGTGTGGAATGCTCTGCCCCAGAGGGCAGTGGAGGCCCAGTCTCTGGATTCTTTTAAGAAAGAATTGGATAGAGCTCTTAAAGATAGTGGAGTCAAGGGGTATGGAGATAAGGCTGGAACAGGATACTAATTAGGAATGATCAGCCATGATCATATTGAATGGCGGTGCAGGCTCGAAGGGCAGAATGGCCTACTCCTGCATCTATTGTCTATTGTCTATTGCTGTGTTCTCCCAGCCTCCTGCCTGTCCCTCCTGGTGCTGCCTGCCTTGCTGTGTTCCCCCACCCTCCTGCCTGTCCCTCGTGATGCTGCCTGCCTTGCTGTGTTCTCCCAGTCTCCTGCCTGTCCCTCCTGGTGCTGCCTGCCTTGCTGTGTTCCCCCAGCCTCCTGCCTGTCCCTCCTGATGCTGCCTGCCTTGCTGTGTTCTCCCAGCCTCCTGCCTGTCCCTCCTGGTGCTGCCTGCCTTGCTGTGTTCTCCCAGCCTCCTGCCTGTCCCTCCTGATGCTGCCTGCCTTGCTGTGTTCTCCCAGTCTCCTGCCTGTCCCTCCTGGTGCTGCCTGCGTTGCTGTGTTCTCCCAGCCTCCTGCCTGTCCCTCCTGATGCTGCCTGCCTTGCTGTGTTCTCCCAGTCTCCTGCCTGTCCCTCCTGGTGCTGCCTGCCTTGCTGTGTTCTCCCAGCCTCCTGCCTGTCCCTCTTGACACTGCCTGCCTTGCTGTGTTCTCCCAGCCTCCTGCCTGTCCCTCCTGATGCTGCCTGCCTTGCTGTGTTCTCCCAACCTCCTGCCTGTCCCTCCTGATGCTGCCTGCCTTGCTGTGTTCTCCCAACCTCCTGCCTGTCCCTCCTGATGCTGCCTGCCTTGCTGTGTTCTCCCAGTCTCCTGCCTGTCCCTCTTGGTGCTGCCTGCCTTGCTGTGTTCTCCCAGCCTCCTGCCTGTCCCTCTTGACACTGCCTGCCTTGCTGTGTTCTCCCAGCCTCCTGCCTGTCCCTCCCGGTGCTGCCTGCCTTGCTGTGTTCCCCCAGCCTCCTGCCTGTCTATTTGTGAGATATACAGCATGCAAACTGACCCTTCATCCCAACTTATCCATGCTGTCTAGATATCCTATAGAAGTCCCATTTGCCAGCACCCGGCCCATATCCCTCCAAACCCTTCCTATCCATATACCCATCCAAATGCCCCTTAAATGTTGCAATTGTACCAGCCTCCACCACATCCTCTGGCAGCTCATTCCATACCCGTACCACCCTCTGGGTGAAAAAGTTACCCCTTAGGTCCGTTTTATATCTTTCCCCTCTCTCCCTAAACCTATGCCCCTCTAGTCCTGGACTCCCCCACCCCAGGGAAACGACCTTGAATATTTTACCGTGAAGAGTCCTGTGTCCAATACTGGTCACCCAGCTACAGGAAGGATATTACTCAGATGGAGAGGATTCACAAAGCGGCTGGGCCCCAGGTTCGATTCCAGCCTCAGGCAACTGACTGTGCGGAGTTTGCACATTCTCCCCGTGTCTGTGGGGGTTTCCTCCGGGTGCTCCGGTTTCCTCCCACAGTCCAAAGATGTGCAGGTTAGGGTGGATTGGCCATGCTAAATTGTCCCATAGTGCCCAGGGATGTGCAGGTTAGGGTGGATAGGCCATGGGAAATTGTCCCATAGTGCCCAGGGATGTTTAAGTTAGGTGCATTAGTCAGGGTTTAATATAGAATTAGGGAGTGGTTCTGGGTGGGTTCCTCTTCGGAGGGTCAGTGTGGGGTTTTGGGGCTGAAGGGCCTGTTTCCATACTGTAGGGAATCTAATCTGATCGATGTTCCTGATGGAGATAAACTGGCTCGTCCGACACTGGGGCTGCCTGGTGACCTGTGGAATCTTGCTGTGCGCTCCTCCGACCGCGCTGTTAGCACCTCACTGCCCCTGACCGTGCGTAATCCCCCCTCTGGAGCTCTCCGTTCCAGTTCTGGTCATCCAGTTACAGGAAGGGTACCGCAAGCGGGAGAGGGTTCCGACGAGATTTACCAGGAAAGGCTGGGACTGTTTTCCCTGGAACCTCACAGACTGAGGTGTGAACAGCAACCCAGCGTTCGCAAACCACAGAGTCGTGGGCAGGTGCTACAGAAATGCAAATGCAACGGGACTGCTTTGTAAATTTCTAAGAACTGAATCTCAGTCCCGAGTAGGTTAATTTGCAAAGTGAGGTACTCTATACCCTGCTGATACATTTACAGCCCACTGTCTTAGATTCTTGGCATGAAATCGTCAACAGCTTAAAGGTTCCATGACTGTGCACATTCAGTGGCATTTCGGATTCGGCTTCTCGGGTGAACTTTGTTCTGGGGACGTTCGCGACAATTTCAGATGCTCAGCATCCATCGACATCTGCCCACGCATTGCGACCTGACTCATCAGGTTCCACAGCACCTCAATTCCGACGACACGTTAACGCTTTCGGATCCAGTCAGACATGGCGGACACAACTTACTGTTGACCAAACTTTGTAACCTTCCAGAAGATATTGGGACCCACGGCCTACAGCGCAAGAGGGGAAAAGGAATCCATGAGGTGGAGCAGAGGCAGAGGGGTTTAGGGAGGGAGGTACTGAGCTCAGTAACACCCCCCCCCTCCCCAACCCCCTGCATGGGCCCCAGTGAGGGAGCGATGGGATTTGGGGGATCCTCCAGATAGGCCGGGTTTGGAGGGGGTTACAGAGATAGGGAGGGGGTGTAGGGGCTGGAGAGGGTTACAGAGATAGGGAGGGGGTGTAGGGGCTGGAGGGGGTTACAGAGATAGGGAGGGGGTGTAGGGGCTGGAGGGGGTTACAGAGATAGGGAGGGGGTGTAGGGGCTGGAAGGGGGTTACAGAGATAGGGAGGGGGTGTAGGGGCTGGAGGGGGTTACAGAGATAGGGAGGGGGTGTAGGGGCTGGAGGGGGTTACAGAGATAGGGAGGGGGTGTAGGGGCTGGAGGGGATTTACAGAGATAGGGAGGGGGTGTAGGGGCTGGAGGGGGTTACAGAGATAGGGAGGGGGTGTAGGGGCTGGAGGGGATTTACAGAGATAGGGAGGGGGTGTAGGGACTGGAGGGGGTTACAGAGATAGGGAGGGGGTGTAGGGTTTGGAGGAGGTTACAGAGATAGGGAGGGGGTGTTGGGGCTGGAGGGGGTTATGGAGATAGGGAGGGGGTGGAGGGGCTGGAGGGGGTTACAGAGATAGGGAGGGGGTGTAGGGGCTGGAGGGGGTTACAGAGATGAGGGGGGGTAGGGGCTGGAGGGGGTTATGGAGATAGGGAGGGGGTGGAGGGGCTGGAGGGGGTTACGGAGATAGGGAGGGGGTGTAGGGGCTGGAGGGGGTTACAGAGATAGGGAGGGGGTGTAGGGGCTGGAGGGGGTTACAGAGATAGGGAGGGGGTGTAGGGGCTGGAGGGGGTTACAGAGATAGGGAGGGGGTGTAGGGGCTGGAGGGGTTACCGAGATAGGGAGGGGGTGTAGGGGCTGGAGGGGGTTACAGAGATAGGGAGGGGGTGTAGGGGCTGGAGGGGGGTTACAGAGATAGGGAGGGGGTGTAGGGGCTGGAGGGGGTTACAGAGATAGGGAGGGGGTGTAGGGGCTGGAGGGGGTTACAGAGATAGGGAGGGGGTGTAGGGGCTAGAGGGGGTTACAGAGATAGGGAGGGGGTGTAGGGGCTGGAGGGGGTTACAGAGATAGGGAGGGGTGTAGGGGCTAGAGGGGGTTACAGAGATAGGGAGGGGGTGTAGGGGCTGGAGGGGGGTTACAGAGATAGGGAGGGGTGCTGGTAACAGAAGATGGCTACCGGTCCTGTATTGCTCTCTGTCAGAGTACATCACCGTTTGATGGGTTTAGTGTCTCCCCTCCATGCCGCGTTTACACTGAGTGTGTGCAGGAATAGTGAGCTGCTAAATTACTGACACTCCCTGTGTGTGCTCGCACGGTGATAATAGTGAGATGAGATCCCCATCTCTGCATCTAGACCTTTGACTTACTTTTATTAATATTGCTTCCATTCATCAGCACTGAGTCTTTACCTTCCTATCTGCCTCGTGTCTGTGATGCAGATACCACTCCAGCCTGTTTCGTCAGCAGCTTGACTCTGAACACAGGCTGGGGCCACCTCAGTCAGTGCCGAAACACCAGCCTGTACCCCTCGCTGTTGATTCTAGCTCTCTCTGTCGGTCTGCTCTCTCTGTCTGAATCTGGAACCTGCCTTCACAGTCCCACTGCACTCGAACACCAGATGACCTATTCCTGTGTGAGATTTCCCGATGAATTTCCCAAACTTTCTTCTGAAAGTGAGTGATTGCCCCACTGAGCTCCTGGCCAACTCCTCTAAATTAAGAATGATAACGTCCTCCCTGCAATTTATACCCAACAGAATATGATTTGCGAATCAATGAATGAATGAAGCTCTGACCCTCCGACAGTGCGGCGCTCCCTCAGCACTGACCCTCCGACAGTGCCCACTCCCTCAGCACTGACCCTCTGACAATGCGGTACTCCCTCAGCACTGACCCTCCGACAGTGCGGCACTCCCTCAGCACTGAACCTCCGACAGTGCCCACTCCCTCAGCACTGACCCTCCGACAGTGCCCACTCCCTCAGCACTGACCCTCTGACAGTGCGGTACTCCCTCAGCACTGACCCTCCGACAGTGCGGCACTCCCTCAGCACTGACCCTCCGACAGTGCGGCACTCCCTCAGCACTGAACCTCCGACAGTGCGGCACTCCCTCAGCACTGAACCTCCGACAGTGCCCACTCCCTCAGCACTGACCCTCCGACAGTGCCCACTCCCTCAGCACTGACCCTCTAACAGTGCGGTACTCCCTCAGCACTGACCCTCCGACAGTGCGGCACTCCCTCAGCACTGACCCTCCGACAGTGCCCACTCCCTCAGCACTGACCCTCCGACAGTGCCCACTCCCTCAGCACTGACCCTCTGACAGTGCGGTACTCCCTCAGCACTGACCCTCTGACAGTGCGGTGCCCCCTCAGCACTGACCCTCTGACAGTGCAGCACTCCCTCAGCACTGACCCTCCGACAGTGCAGCACTCCCTCAGCACTGACACTCCGACAGTGCAGCACTCCCTCAGCACTGACCCTCCCACAGTGCAGCACTCCCTCAGCACTGACCCTCCGACAGTGCAGCACTCCCTCAGCACTGACCCTCCCACAGTGCAGCACTCCCTCAGCACTGACACTCCGACAGTGCAGCACTCCCTCAGCACTGACCCTCCCACAGTGCAGCACTCCCTCAGCACTGACCCTCCAACAGTGCGGCGCTCCCTCAGCACTGACCCTCCGACAGTGCGGTACTCCCTCAGCACTGATCCTCCGACAGTGCGGCACTCCCTCAGCACTGACACTCTGACAGTGCTGCACTCCCTCAGCACTGACCCTCTGACAATGCGGCACTCCCTCAGCACTGACCCTCTGACAGTGCGGTGCTCCCTCAGCAGTGACCCTCTGACAGTGCAGCACTCCCTCAGCACTGACCCTCCGACAGTGCGGTACTCCCTCAGCACTGACCCTCCGACAGTGCGGCACTCCCTCAGCACTGACCCTCCCACAGTGCGGCACTCCCTCAGCTCTGACCATCCGACAGTGCGGCACTCCCTCAGCACTGACCCTCCGACAGTGCCCACTCCCTCAGCACTGACCCTCCGACAGTGCCCACTCCCTCAGCACTGACCCTCTGACAGTGCGGTACTCCCTCAGCACTGACCCTCTGACAGTGCGGTGCCCCCTCAGCACTGACCCTCTGACAGTGCAGCACTCCCTCAGCACTGACCCTCCGACAGTGCGGCACTCCCTCAGCACTGACACTCCGACAGTGCAGCACTCCCTCAGCACTGACCCTCCCACAGTGCAGCACTCCCTCAGCACTGACCCTCCGACAGTGCGGCACTCCCTCAGCACTGACACTCCGACAGTGCAGCACTCCCTCAGCACTGACCCTCCCACAGTGCAGCACTCCCTCAGCACTGACCCTCCAACAGTGCGGCGCTCCCTCAGCACTGACCCTCCGACAGTGCGGTACTCCCTCAGCACTGATCCTCCGACAGTGCGGCACTCCCTCAGCACTGACACTCTGACAGTGCTGCACTCCCTCAGCACTGACCCTCTGACAATGCGGCACTCCCTCAGCACTGACCCTCTGACAGTGCGGTGCTCCCTCAGCAGTGACCCTCTGACAGTGCAGCACTCCCTCAGCACTGACCCTCCGACAGTGCGGTACTCCCTCAGCACTGACCCTCCGACAGTGCGGCACTCCCTCAGCACTGACCCTCCGACAGTGCAGCACTCCCTCAGCACTGACCCTCCCACAGTGCAGCACTCCCTCAGCACTGACCCTCCCACAGTGCAGCACTCCCTCAGCACTGACCCTCCGACAGTGCAGCACTCCCTAAGCACTGACCCTCCGACAGTGCGGCACTCCCTCAGCTCTGACCATCCGACAGTGCAGCACTCCCTCAGCACTGACCCTCCGACAGTGCCCACTCCCTCAGCACTGACCCTCCGACAGTGCAGCACTCCCTCAGCACTGACCCTCTGACAGTGCGGTACTCCCTCAGCACTGACACTCCGACAGAGCGGCACTCCCTCAGCACTGACCCTCCGACAGTGCCCACTCCCTCAGCACTGACCCTCTGACAGTGCAGCACTCCCTCAGCACTGACCCTCCGACAGTGGGGCACTCCCTCAGCACTGACACTCTGACAGTGCAGCACTCCCTCAGCACTGACCCTCCCACAGTGCAGCACTCCCTCAGCACTGACCCTCCGACAGTGCAGCACTCCCTCAGCACTGACCCTCCGACAGTGCCCACTCCCTCAGCACTGACCCTCCGACAGTGCCACTCCCTCAGCACTGACCCTCTGACAGTGCGGTACTCCCTCAGCACTGACCCTCCGACAGTGCCCACTCCCTCAGCACTGACCCTCCGACAGTGCCCACTCCCTCAGCACTGACCCTCCGACAGTGCGGCATTCCCTCAGCACTGACCCGCCGACAGTGTGGCACTCCCTCAGCACTGACCCTCCGACAGTGCGGTACTCCCTCAGCACTGACACTCCGACAGTGCAGCACTCCCTCAGCACTGACCCTCCCACAGTGCAGCACTGCCTCAGCACTGACCCTCCGACAGTGCAGCACTCCCTCAGCACTGACCCTCCAACAGTGGGGCGCTCCCTCAGCACTGACCCTCCGACAGTGCGGTACTCCCTCAGCACTGATCCTGCGACAGTGCGGCACTCCCTCAGCACTGACACTCTGACAGTGCTGCACTCCCTCAGCACTGAACCTCTGACAATGCGGCACACCCTCAGCACTGCCCCTCTGACAGTGCGGTGCTCCCTCAGCACTGACCCTCTGACAGTGCAGCACTCCCTCAGCACTGACCCTCCGACAGTGCGGTACTCCCTCAGCATTGACCCTCCGACAGTGCGGCACTCCCTCAGCACTGACCCTCCGACAGTGCAGCACTCCCTCAGCACTGACCCTCCCACAGTGCAGCACTCCCTCAGCACTGACCCTCCCACAGTGCAGCACTCCCTCAGCACTGACCCTCCGACAGTGCAGCACTCCCTAAGCACTGACCCTCCGACAGTGCGGCACACCCTCAGCACTGACCCTCCGACAGTGCGGCACTCCCTCAGCACTGACCCTCCGACAGTGCGGCACTCCCTAAGCACTGACCCTCCGACAGTGCCCACTCCCTCAGCACTGACCCTCCGACAGTGCCCACTCCCTAAGCACTGACCCTCCGACAGTGCAGCACTCCCTAAGCACTGACCCTCCGACAGTGCCCACTTCCTCAGCACTGACCCTCCGACAGTGCGGCGCTCCCTCAGCACTGACCCTCCGACAGTGCAGCACTCCCTCAGCACTGACCCTCCGACAGTGCAGCACTCCCTCAGCACTGACCCTCCAACAGTGCAGCACTCCCTAAGCACTGACCCTCCGACAGTGCGGCACACCCTAAGCACTGACCCTCCGACAGTGCGGCACACCCTCAGCACTGACCCTCCGACAGTGCCCAATTCCTCAGCACTGACCCTCCGACAGTGCAGCACTCCCTCAGCACTGACCCTCCCACAGTGCAGCACTCCCTAAGCACTGACCCTCCGACAGTGCAGCACTCCCTAAGCACTGACCCTCCGACAGTGCCCACTCCCTCAGCACTGACCCTCCGACAGTGCAGCACTCCCTAAGCACTGACCCTCCGACAGTGCGGCACTCCCTCAGCACTGACCCTCCGACAGTGCGGCACACCCTCAGCACTGACCCTCCGACAGTGCCCAATTCCTCAGCACTGACCCTCCGACAGTGCGGCACTCCCTCAGCACTGACCCTCCGACAGTGCAGCACTCCCTCAGCACTGACCATCCCACAGTGAAGCACTCCCTCAGCACTGACCCTCCGACAGTGCAGCACTCCCTCAGCACTGACCCTCCGACAGTGCGGCACACCCTCATCACTGACCCTCCGACAGTGCAGCACTACCTAAGCACTGACCCTCCGACAGTGCCCACTTCCTCAGCACTGACCCTCCGACAGTGCGGCGCTCCCTCAGCACTGACCCTCCGACAGTGCCCACTTCCTCAGCACTGACCCTCTGACAGTGCGGTACTCCCTCATCACTGACCCTCCGACAGTGCCCACTCCCTCAGCACTGACCCTCCAACAGTGCCCACTCCTTCAGCACTGACCCTCCGACAGTGCGGCATTCCCTCAGCACTGACCCTCCGACAGTGTGGCACTCCCTCAGCACTGACCCTCCGACAGTGCAGCGCTCCCTCAGCACTGACCCTCCGACAGTGCGGCGCTCCCTCAGCACTGACCCTCCGACAGTGCGGTACTCCCTCAGCACTGATCCTCCGACAGTGCGGCACTCCCTCAGCACTGACACTCTGACAGTGCTGCACTCCCTCAGCACTGACCCTCTGACAATGCGGCACTCCCTCAGCACTGACCCTCTGACAGTGCGGTGCCCCCTCAGCACTGACCCTCTGACAGTGCAGCACTCCCTCAGCACTGACCCTCCGACAGTGCGGTACTCCCTCAGCACTGACCCTCCGACAGTGCGGCACTCCCTCAGCACTGACACTCCGACAGTTCAGCACTCCCTCAGCACTGACCCTCCCACAGTGCAGCACTCCCTCAGCACTGACCCTCCCACAGTGCAGCACTCCCTCAGCACTGACCCTCCAACAGTGCGGCGCTCCCTCAGCACTGACCCTCCGACAGTGCGGTACTCCCTCAGCACTGATCCTCCGACAGTGCGGCACTCCCTCAGCACTGACACTCTGACAGTGCTGCACTCCCTCAGCACTGACCCTCTGACAATGCGGCACTCCCTCAGCACTGACCCTCTGACAGTGTGGTGCTCCCTCAGCACTGACCCTCTGACAGTGCAGCACTCCCTCAGCACTGACCATCCGACAGTGCGGTACTCCCTCAGCACTGACCCTCCGACAGTGCGGCACTCCCTCAGCACTGACCCTCCGACAGTGCAGCACTCCCTCAGCACTGACCCTCCGACAGTGCAGCACTCCCTCAGCACTGACCCTCCGACAGTGCGGCACTCCCTAAGCACTGACCCTCCGACAGTGCGGCACTCCCTCAGCACTGACCCTCCCACAGTGCGGCACTCCCTCAGCTCTGACCCTCCGACAGTGCGGCACTCCCTCAGCACTGACCCTCCGACAGTGCGGCGCTCCCTCAGCACTGACCCTCCGACAGTGCAGCACTCCCTCAGCACTGACCCTCCGACAGTGCGGCACTCCCTCAGCACTGACCCTCCGACAGTGCGGCACTCCCTAAGCACTGACCCTCCGACAGTGCCCACTCCCTCAGCACTGACCCTCTGACAGTGCCCACTCCCTAAGCACTGACCCTCCGACAGTGCAGGACTCCCTAAGCACTGACCCTCCGACAGTGCCCACTTCCTCAGCGCTGACCCTCCGACAGTGCGGCACTCCCTCAGCACTGACCCTCCGACAGTGCCCACTTCCTCAGCACTGACCCTCCGACAGTGCCCACTCCCTAAGCACTGACCCTCCGACAGTGCAGCACTACCTAAGCACTGACCCTCCGACAGTGCCCACTTCCTCAGCGCTGACCCTCCAACAGTGCAGCACTCCCTCAGCACTGACCCTCCGACAGTGCCCACTTCCTCAGCGCTGACCCTCCGACAGTCCAGCACTCCCTAAGCACTGACCCTCCGACAGTGCGGCACACCCTCAGCACTGACCCTCCGACACTGCGGCACACCCTCAGCACTGACCCTCCGACAGTGCCCAATTCCTCAGCACTGACCCTCCGACAGTGCGGCACTCCCTCAGCACTGACCCTCCGACAGTGCAGCACTCCCTCAGCACTGACCCTCCCACAGTGCAGCACTCCCTCAGCACTGACCCTCCGACAGTGCAGCACTCCCTCAGCACTGACCCTCCGACAGTGCGGCACACCCTCAGCACTGACCCTCCGACAGTGCAGCACTCCCTAAGCACTGACCCTCCGACAGTGCCCACTTCCTCAGCACTGACCCTCCGACAGTGCGGCGCTCCCTCAGCACTGACCCTCCGACAGTGCAGCACTCCCTCAGCACTGACCCTCCGACAGAGCGGCACTCCCTCAGCACTGACCCTCCGACAGTGCAGCACTCCCTAAGCACTGACCCTCCGACAGTGCCCACTTCCTCAGCACTGACCCTCCGACAGTGCGGCGCTCCCTCAGCACTGACCCTCCGACAGTGCAGCACTCCCTCAGCACTGACCCTCCGACAGTGCAGCACTCCCTCAGCACTGACCCTCCAACAGTGCAGCACTCCCTAAGCACTGACCCTCCGACAGTGCGGCACACCCTCAGCACTGACCCTCCGACAGTGCAGCACTCCCTAAGCACTGACCCTCCGACAGTGCAGCACTCCCTCAGCACTGACCCTCCGACAGTGCGGCACACCCTCAGCACTGACCCTCCGACAGTGCGGCACTCCCTCAGCACTGACCCTCCGACAGTGCCCACTTCCTCAGCACTGACCCTCCGACAGTGCGGCGCTCCCTCAGCACTGACCCTCCGACAGTGCAGCACTCCCTCAGCACTGACCCTCCAACAGTGCAGCACCCCCTAAGCACTGACCCTCCGACAGTGCGGCACACCCTCAGCACTGACCCTCCGACAGTCCAGCACTCCCTAAGCACTGACCCTCCGACAGTGCGGCACACCCTCAGCACTGACCCTCCGACAGTGCAGCACTCCCTAAGCACTGACCCTCCGACAGTGCGGTACTCCCTCAGCACTGACCCTCCGACAGTGCGGCACACCCTCAGCACTGACCCTCCGACAGTGCGGCACAGCCTCAGCACTGACCCTCCGACAGTGCAGCACTCCCTAAGCACTGACCCTCCGACAGTGCGGCACACCCTCAGCACTGACCCTCCGACAGTGCCCACTTCCTCAGCACTGACCCTCCGACAGTGCAGCACTCCCTCAGCACTGACCCTCCCACAGTGCAGCACTCCCTCAGCACTGAACCTCCGACAGTGCAGCACTCCCTAAGCACTGACCCTCCGACAGTGCGGCACACCCTCAGCACTGACCCTCCGACAGTGCCCACTTCCTCAGCACTGACCCTCCGACAATGCGGCGCTCCCTCAGCACTGACCCTCCGACAGTGCGGCACACCCTCAGTGCTGACCCTCCGACAGTGCCCACTCCCTCAGCACTGACCCTCCGACAGTGCCCACTTCCTCAGCACTGACCCTCCCACAGTGCGGTACTCACTCAGCGCTGACCATCCGACAGTGCCCACTCCCTCAGCTCTGACCCTCCGACAGTGTGGCGCTCCCTCAGCACTGACCCTCCGACAGTACGGTGCTCCCTCAGCACTGACCCTCTGACAATGCGGCAAGCCCTCAGCACTGACCCTCTGACAGTGCGGTGCTCCCTCAGCACTGACCCTCTGACAGTGCGGTACTCTCTCAGCACTGACCCTCCGACAGTGCAGCACTCCCTCAGCACTGACCCTCCCACAGTGCAGCACTCCCTCAGCACTGACCCCCCGACAGTGCCCACACCCTCTGCACTGACCCTCCGACAGTGCGGCACTCCCTCAGCACTGACCCTCCGACAGTGCCCACTTCCTCAGCACTGACCCTCCCACAGTGCGGTACTCACTCAGCGCTGACCCTCCGACAGTGCCCACTCCCTCAGCTCTGACCCTCCGACAGTGTGGCGCTCCCTCAGCACTGACCCTCCGACAGTACGGTGCTCCCTCAGCACTGACCCTCTGACAATGCGGCAAGCCCTCAGCACTGACCCTCTGACAGTGCGGTGCTCCCTCAGCACTGACCCTCTGACAGTGCAGCACTCCCTCAGCACTGACCCTCCGACAGTGCCCACTCCCTCAGCACTGACCCTCCGACAGTGCCCACTCCCTCAGCACTGACCCTCCGACAGTGCGGCATTCCCTCAGCACTGACCCGCCGACAGTGTGGCACTCCCTCAGCACTGACCCTCCGACAGTGCGGTACTCCCTCAGCACTGACACTCCGACAGTGCAGCACTCCCTCAGCACTGACCCTCCCACAGTGCAGCACTGCCTCAGCACTGACCCTCCGACAGTGCAGCACTCCCTCAGCACTGACCCTCCAACAGTGGGGCGCTCCCTCAGCACTGACCCTCCGACAGTGCGGTACTCCCTCAGCACTGATCCTGCGACAGTGCGGCACTCCCTCAGCACTGACACTCTGACAGTGCTGCACTCCCTCAGCACTGAACCTCTGACAATGCGGCACACCCTCAGCACTGCCCCTCTGACAGTGCGGTGCTCCCTCAGCACTGACCCTCTGACAGTGCAGCACTCCCTCAGCACTGACCCTCCGACAGTGCGGTACTCCCTCAGCATTGACCCTCCGACAGTGCGGCACTCCCTCAGCACTGACCCTCCGACAGTGCAGCACTCCCTCAGCACTGACCCTCCCACAGTGCAGCACTCCCTCAGCACTGACCCTCCCACAGTGCAGCACTCCCTCAGCACTGACCCTCCGACAGTGCAGCACTCCCTAAGCACTGACCCTCCGACAGTGCGGCACACCCTCAGCACTGACCCTCCGACAGTGCGGCACTCCCTCAGCACTGACCCTCCGACAGTGCGGCACTCCCTCAGCACTGACCCTCCGACAGTGCGGCACTCCCTAAGCACTGACCCTCCGACAGTGCCCACTCCCTCAGCACTGACCCTCCGACAGTGCCCACTCCCTAAGCACTGACCCTCCGACAGTGCAGCACTCCCTAAGCACTGACCCTCCGACAGTGCCCACTTCCTCAGCACTGACCCTCCGACAGTGCGGCGCTCCCTCAGCACTGACCCTCCGACAGTGCAGCACTCCCTCAGCACTGACCCTCCGACAGTGCAGCACTCCCTCAGCACTGACCCTCCAACAGTGCAGCACTCCCTAAGCACTGACCCTCCGACAGTGCGGCACACCCTAAGCACTGACCCTCCGACAGTGCGGCACACCCTCAGCACTGACCCTCCGACAGTGCGGCGCTCCCTCAGCACTGACCCTCCGACAGTGCCCAATTCCTCAGCACTGACCCTCCGACAGTGCAGCACTCCCTCAGCACTGACCCTCCCACAGTGCAGCACTCCCTAAGCACTGACCCTCCGACAGTGCAGCACTCCCTAAGCACTGACCCTCCGACAGTGCCCACTCCCTCAGCACTGACCCTCCGACAGTGCAGCACTCCCTAAGCACTGACCCTCCGACAGTGCGGCACTCCCTCAGCACTGACCCTCCGACAGTGCGGCACACCCTCAGCACTGACCCTCCGACAGTGCCCAATTCCTCAGCACTGACCCTCCGACAGTGCGGCACTCCCTCAGCACTGACCCTCCGACAGTGCAGCACTCCCTCAGCACTGACCATCCCACAGTGAAGCACTCCCTCAGCACTGACCCTCCGACAGTGCAGCACTCCCTCAGCACTGACCCTCCGACAGTGCGGCACACCCTCATCACTGACCCTCCGACAGTGCAGCACTACCTAAGCACTGACCCTCCGACAGTGCCCACTTCCTCAGCACTGACCCTCCGACAGTGCGGCGCTCCCTCAGCACTGACCCTCCGACAGTGCCCACTTCCTCAGCACTGACCCTCTGACAGTGCGGTACTCCCTCATCACTGACCCTCCGACAGTGCCCACTCCCTCAGCACTGACCCTCCAACAGTGCCCACTCCTTCAGCACTGACCCTCCGACAGTGCGGCATTCCCTCAGCACTGACCCTCCGACAGTGTGGCACTCCCTCAGCACTGACCCTCCGACAGTGCAGCGCTCCCTCAGCACTGACCCTCCGACAGTGCGGCGCTCCCTCAGCACTGACCCTCCGACAGTGCGGTACTCCCTCAGCACTGATCCTCCGACAGTGCGGCACTCCCTCAGCACTGACACTCTGACAGTGCTGCACTCCCTCAGCACTGACCCTCTGACAATGCGGCACTCCCTCAGCACTGACCCTCTGACAGTGCGGTGCCCCCTCAGCACTGACCCTCTGACAGTGCAGCACTCCCTCAGCACTGACCCTCCGACAGTGCGGTACTCCCTCAGCACTGACCCTCCGACAGTGCGGCACTCCCTCAGCACTGACCCTCCCACAGTGCAGCACTCCCTCAGCACTGACCCTCCCACAGTGCAGCACTCCCTCAGCACTGACCCTCCAACAGTGCGGCGCTCCCTCAGCACTGACCCTCCGACAGTGCGGTACTCCCTCAGCACTGATCCTCCGACAGTGCGGCACTCCCTCAGCACTGACACTCTGACAGTGCTGCACTCCCTCAGCACTGACCCTCTGACAATGCGGCACTCCCTCAGCACTGACCCTCTGACAGTGTGGTGCTCCCTCAGCACTGACCCTCTGACAGTGCAGCACTCCCTCAGCACTGACCATCCGACAGTGCGGTACTCCCTCAGCACTGACCCTCCGACAGTGCGGCACTCCCTCAGCACTGACCCTCCGACAGTGCAGCACTCCCTCAGCACTGACCCTCCAACAGTGCAGCACTCCCTCAGCACTGACCCTCCGACAGTGCAGCACTCCCTAAGCACTGACCCTCCGACAGTGCGGCACTCCCTCAGCACTGACCCTCCCACAGTGCGGCACTCCCTCAGCTCTGACCCTCCGACAGTGCGGCACTCCCTCAGCACTGACCCTCCGACAGTGCGGCGCTCCCTCAGCACTGACCCTCCGACAGTGCAGCACTCCCTCAGCACTGACCCTCCGACAGTGCGGCACTCCCTCAGCACTGACCCTCCGACAGTGCGGCACTCCCTAAGCACTGACCCTCCGACAGTGCCCACTCCCTCAGCACTGACCCTCTGACAGTGCCCACTCCCTAAGCACTGACCCTCCGACAGTGCAGGACTCCCTAAGCACTGACCCTCCGACAGTGCCCACTTCCTCAGCGCTGACCCTCCGACAGTGCGGCACTCCCTCAGCACTGACCCTCCGACAGTGCCCACTTCCTCAGCACTGACCCTCCGACAGTGCCCACTCCCTAAGCACTGACCCTCCGACAGTGCAGCACTACCTAAGCACTGACCCTCCGACAGTGCCCACTTCCTCAGCGCTGACCCTCCAACAGTGCAGCACTCCCTCAGCACTGACCCTCCGACAGTGCCCACTTCCTCAGCGCTGACCCTCCGACAGTCCAGCACTCCCTAAGCACTGACCCTCCGACAGTGCGGCACACCCTCAGCACTGACCCTCCGACACTGCGGC
Organism: Chiloscyllium punctatum; assembly: GCF_047496795.1. Taxonomy (NCBI): domain Eukaryota; kingdom Metazoa; phylum Chordata; class Chondrichthyes; order Orectolobiformes; family Hemiscylliidae; genus Chiloscyllium; species Chiloscyllium punctatum. Next base: position 53,937,076 of record NC_092772.1, on the reverse strand, counting down.
ACACCCTCAGCACTGACCCTCCGACAGTGCCCAATTCCTCAGCACTGACCCTCCGACAGTGCGGCACTCCCTCAGCACTGACCCTCCGACAGTGCAGCACTCCCTCAGCACTGACCCTCCCACAGTGCAGCACTCCCTCAGCACTGACCCTCCGACAGTGCAGCACTCCCTCAGCACTGACCCTCCGACAGTGCGGCACACCCTCAGCACTGACCCTCCGACAGTGCAGCACTCCCTAAGCACTGACCCTCCGACAGTGCCCACTTCCTCAGCACTGACCCTCCGACAGTGCGGCGCTCCCTCAGCACTGACCCTCCGACAGTGCAGCACTCCCTCAGCACTGACCCTCCGACAGAGCGGCACTCCCTCAGCACTGACCCTCCGACAGTGCAGCACTCCCTAAGCACTGACCCTCCGACAGTGCCCACTTCCTCAGCACTGACCCTCCGACAGTGCGGCGCTCCCTCAGCACTGACCCTCCGACAGTGCAGCACTCCCTCAGCACTGACCCTCCGACAGTGCAGCACTCCCTCAGCACTGACCCTCCAACAGTGCAGCACTCCCTAAGCACTGACCCTCCGACAGTGCGGCACACCCTCAGCACTGACCCTCCGACAGTCCAGCACTCCCTAAGCACTGACCCTCCGACAGTGCGGCACACCCTCAGCACTGACCCTCCGACAGTGCAGCACTCCCTAAGCACTGACCCTCCGACAGTGCGGTACTCCCTCAGCACTGACCCTCCGACAGTGCGGCACACCCTCAGCACTGACCCTCCGACAGTGCGGCACAGCCTCAGCACTGACCCTCCGACAGTGCAGCACTCCCTAAGCACTGACCCTCCGACAGTGCGGCACACCCTCAGCACTGACCCTCCGACAGTGCCCACTTCCTCAGCACTGACCCTCCGACAGTGCAGCACTCCCTCAGCACTGACCCTCCCACAGTGCAGCACTCCCTCAGCACTGAACCTCCGACAGTGCAGCACTCCCTAAGCACTGACCCTCCGACAGTGCGGCACACCCTCAGCACTGACCCTCCGACAGTGCCCACTTCCTCAGCACTGACCCTCCGACAATGCGGCGCTCCCTCAGCACTGACCCTCCGACAGTGCGGCACACCCTCAGTGCTGACCCTCCGACAGTGCCCACTCCCTCAGCACTGACCCTCCGACAGTGCCCACTTCCTCAGCACTGACCCTCCCACAGTGCGGTACTCACTCAGCGCTGACCATCCGACAGTGCCCACTCCCTCAGCTCTGACCCTCCGACAGTGTGGCGCTCCCTCAGCACTGACCCTCCGACAGTACGGTGCTCCCTCAGCACTGACCCTCTGACAATGCGGCAAGCCCTCAGCACTGACCCTCTGACAGTGCGGTGCTCCCTCAGCACTGACCCTCTGACAGTGCGGTACTCTCTCAGCACTGACCCTCCGACAGTGCAGCACTCCCTCAGCACTGACCCTCCCACAGTGCAGCACTCCCTCAGCACTGACCCCCCGACAGTGCCCACACCCTCTGCACTGACCCTCCGACAGTGCGGCACTCCCTCAGCACTGACCCTCCGACAGTGCCCACTTCCTCAGCACTGACCCTCCCACAGTGCGGTACTCACTCAGCGCTGACCCTCCGACAGTGCCCACTCCCTCAGCTCTGACCCTCCGACAGTGTGGCGCTCCCTCAGCACTGACCCTCCGACAGTACGGTGCTCCCTCAGCACTGACCCTCTGACAATGCGGCAAGCCCTCAGCACTGACCCTCTGACAGTGCGGTGCTCCCTCAGCACTGACCCTCTGACAGTGCAGCACTCCCTCAGCACTGACCCTCCGACAGTGCAGCACTCCCTCAGCACTGACCCTCCCACAGTGCAGCACTCCCTCAGCACTGACCCCCCGACAGTGCCCACACCCTCAGCACTGACCCTCCGACAGTGCGGTACTCTCTCAGCACTGACCCTCCGACAGTGCAGCACTCCCTCAGCACTGACCCTCCCACAGTGCAGCACTCCCTCAGCACTGACCCTCCGACAGTGCCCACACCCTCAGCACTGACCCTCCGACAGTCCAGCACTCCCTCAGCACTGACCGTCTGACAGTGCCCACTCCCTCAGCACTGACCCCCCCGACAGTGTGGCAGTCCCCAGGGATTGAACTGTGATAGTTACTCAAGATTTTGTCATCATGTTTCTGGGGACAGATTGCCTGTTTCGGTATTTCCTGCCTGTGTTTGTTGTCTTAAAAGTACTCAGGTTTTGCACAGCATTTGTTTGAGTCCAGTTCATGTGGAGAGAGACAGGGAGAATTGGTCCCATTGGAGAAGGGGAATGTTAAGGGGGAGGTTGAGTGAATGTGTTTGGAATCTCCCTGGGGGCATTTATCGATGAGGGTGACACTGTTCCCAGGGCCAGGTCGCTCCATCACCAGAGGGACACAGATTGGAGGGAATCAGGAAAAGTACTAGAGGAGGTGAGGGGTGTCGGAGAATTTGTTTCTGACTGTGGAAATGGGGGATATCCTGGAAAAGGGAGAGAAGTGAATGATGTGGGGAGTGTTGGGGGAAGTGAGAGAACTGCTTGGAGAAATCTTTCACAGAGCTATTGCACAAACCCCCAGCCTTCTCTGCGTCTCTTCCAGACTGTATAATCCAATTGCACTGTAGGTTGTTGCTCAGGGTTCAGATTGGAATCAGAGCAGATGGCGTTTTGCTAAATCTCTGGGTGCCTGTGACAGAGGCATCACTGAACAGTAAACGTGCGTGCAAGATAGAGTGTGTGCGTGCAAGAGAGTGTGTGTGTGTGTGTGTGTGACAGAGGGTGTGTGTGTGTGTAAGTGTCTGTGTGTGTGTGTCTGTGTATATCTCTGTGTATGTGTGTGTGTCTCTGTGTGTGTGTCTGTGTCTCTCTGTGCGTGCGTGTGAGTGTCTGTGTGTGTGTGTCTCTCTGTGCGTGCGTGTGTGAGTGAGTGTCTGTGTGTGTGTGTCTCTGTGTGTGTGTGTATATCTCTGTGCATGTGTGTGTGTCTCTGTGTGTGTGTCTGTGTCTCTCTGTGCGTGCGTGTGAGTGTCTGTGTGTGTGTGTCTCTCTGTGCGTGCGTGTGTGAGTGTCTGTGTGTCTGTGTGTGTGTGTCTCTGTGTGTGTGTCTGTGTCTCTCTGTGCGTGCGTGTGTGAGTGTCTGTGTGTCTGTGTGTGTGTGTCTCTGTGTGTGTGTCTGTGTCTCTCTGTGCGTGCGTGTGTGAGTGTCTGTGTGTGTGTGTCTCTCTCTGTGCGTGTGTGTGTGTCTCTCTGTGCGTGCGTGTGTGAGTGTCTGTGTGTGTGTCTCTCTCTCTGTGTGTGTGTGTGAGTGTCGGTGTGTGTGTGTGTGAGTGTCTGTGTGTGTGTGTGTGAGTGTCGGTGTGTGTGTGTGTGTGTGTGTGTGTGTGTGTGTGTGTGCGTGTGTGTGTCTGTGTGTGTGTGTCTCTCTCTGTGCGTGCGTGTGTGAGTGTCTGTGTGTGTGTGTGCGTGTGCGTGTGTGTGTGCGTGTGCGTGTGCGTGTGCTGTTGAAATCCAAAGCCAGCCAATTTTCCATGACAATATCTCATCACTCTTCAGAAACCCCCCCCACTGAAATACAGAAGTGGATTTTACTCAATAACTGATGCCTCCTCAGTTTCACTTGTCCACTCGCTTCGCAATCTCCTAACCCACACACACTCAGACATGCACGCACACACACTCACACACACACCCACTCACACGCACACACACTCACACACACACCCACTCACACACACATTCACACACACTCACTCACACACACATTCACACACTCACTCACACTCACTCACACACACACAAACACACACCCACACACACACTCACACACACACACTCACACACACATTCACACACACTCACTCACACACACAAACATACACCCACACACACACTCACACACACTCACTCACTCACACCCACCCACACACACACACACTCACTCACACACACACCCACACACTCACACACACTTACTCACACACACACATCCACACACACACACTCACACACACACACCCACACCCACACACACTCACACACACTTACTCACACACACTTACTCACACACACACTCACACACACACTCACCCACACACACACCCACACACACACACACACACACCCCCCACACACACAGTCTCTCACACATACATACTCTTGCACACAATCACACACACATGCATACTCACACACATACACACACATACACACGTATACACATACACACAGTCATTCACACAGAAACATACACACACATACACACGTATACACATACACACACTCATTCACACAGAAACATACACACACATACACACACTCACATATACACATACACACACTCTTACGCACACAGTCATTCACACAGAAACACACACACACATACACACAAATGAGCACAGTCACTCACACGTACACAGACACACAGTCACACACACAAAGAAACGCTCACATGTGCACACATAAGCACACATGTACACAGTCACACGCACACACAAACACACACACGTACACACACATACACAGTCACTCACACACAGTTAACACACACTCACATACGCACACAGTCACTCCCATAGTCACTTACACACACAATCACACGCACACACTCACACAGTCACTCACACACACATTCACATACTCACACTCACACACACTCACACACTCACATATCCAGGGAGGGAGGGAGTTCCAGGATTTTGACGCATTTATCCCTCACGACAGAAACTGCTGGAGAAAAGCCGCAGATCTGGAAACATTGGTGGAGAGAGAAACCGAGCCCGGTGTTTTGAGTCTGGCGACCCTTCTTCAGGACACAGAGCCTGGAATCGATATGGTGACTGTGTGTGTCTCTCTCTCTCCACAGATGCTGCCAGACCTGCTGAGTTTCTTCAATCCTTCCAGTCTTTCTTTGTTTCCAATCTCTGGCATCTGCAGGTCTTTGCTCTGTCCGATTTATCCCAACTCTCTGCTCTCTGTCGCTTAGGCAATCTTTTATCTATGATAAAATGTTGCCCCTTATACTGTGTGTTCTTATCTTGTGTAGTCACCTTAAGGTTGCATCTTATTAAACATGTCTTCAGAATCTACATACAGGTCATCCCATAGATCTCCGCTATCTACTGTGAGTGTTACTTTATTCAAAGCTCTCCAATTCAAGAGTTAACCATAAAATGATAAGAAATGGGAGCAGGAAGAGACCGTTCGGCCCATCGAACCTGGTGCCCCATTCCACAGGATTGTGGCTGATCCAATGTTCCTCACCTCCCCTTTCCCCGTGATTCCCCGACTGATCGGGAATCTCTCTTGGCCTTCGATATACACAAGGACCCTACCCCCAGCTCTCTGTGGTAAGGGTGTTCCAAAGACCCGCCACCCTCTGAGAGAGGGGATTCCTCCCCATCTCCGTCTGAAATTGGTGCCCCTTTATTCAGAGACGGTGCCCCTGGGTCCTAGCCTCCCCCATGAGGAGGGGGGGGGTAACACCCTCCCAGCATTGACCCTGTCCAGCCCCCTGTTTGTTCCAGTCAGATCCCCCTCTCATTCTCTCTAAACCCCCAGGGAGTAGAGTCCCAACCAGTTCAGCCTTTGCTCACGAGACTATCCCTCCCTCCCAGGGACCCCCCCTCTCTGAGCTGCCTCCAGTGAAATGATATCTTTTTGTGATTTCCCTTTCACAAAACCATGATGACTCATCCTGCTCACATTTATTCTAAACTCCTTCAGAATGGAATTTGGCGTCATCCCAATGTTAGGCCCATTGATGTGATTACTTGGCTGCTGTCTGCCAACAGGCCTTTTGTTTTGGATCAGGCTGTTCGATGTGTTTATTCTAGATCCGCTGATACCCTTCCAGAATTAAATACAATTCGGAAAGTTGTAGCGAACACACCGGGGTCCCTGTGATGTAGGAGTCTGAATCGAGTTGGAGACTGGAAAGATGTAGCTCACCAAGCCCTGAGGCCTTTTCTGACCCTGGGGCCCAACAATTTTTCAAGTACCTTTCTCTCCGTAATAATGATTGCTTTAAATTCACCCCTCTCGACCTATCCCTGCTTGAATTTCAATTCCCTTTGAGAGATTTTCCAAAATTGTCACCCACAAAGACAGGTGTAAAATGTCTTTTCTAACCTTCCATTCTCAGGTCTTCAGACTCTCTCTCTCTCCCTCAACGAGCTTTAGTTACTCCTTTCCCTAACAAATACTTGTAGAAACTCTTACTATCTTTTGTTAATTACTAGCGTGCTTTCTCCCACATTATTTATTATCTGTTAAGGAGTTACAGAGTCAGAGAGATGTACAGCATGGAAACAGACCCTCCCCTGACCTATCACTACTGTGTGCATATTTGCATTGTGCTCCTATTAATTTAAATCTATTCTGAACTTCCTTACTTGGACAGAGATAATGCATTCTCATGAACGATTTTTTTTCCTTTTTGTATCAAGTCATTTGCTGAGTTATTAAATACTTCCCTAAAAGTCTGCCTCAGCAGATAGATCCAACCTTTGCTCTACACTAATACCCTGTACTTAGTTTTAAATCATGGATTTTGTGCTTGTCCCTTTCAGATGAAAACTGAGGCTCTACTACATTGTCACCTTGTCGCTCCCAAATCAAGAAGTTATAGATTAATCCTGCCCCTTTGTCCGTGACCCGATCCAAGGGTTTCCATTGCTCTGTCGCCTGCAGGCCACACTGCTCCAAGAACATGTCCCAAAAGCTTTCTGTCAACTCAGTTGAGGTGGAATCATGGCTTCAGTAGGAGAGTGTAGGACCGGAGCCACAGGGAACTAACTGTGGGAGTCTGCGCTTGAGTGAATCACTCTGTTGCAAGACAGCCAGAGACCATTTCTTGTGCAATTCTGGTTGAGGCAATGGAGAGGAATCATCCAGAAATGGTTGTCTTTATTCTTTCATGCGAGGTCCCTGGCTGGGCCCAGTATTTATTCCCCCCCCCCTGTCCCTAGTTGCCCCCCTTGAGAAGGTGGGGGTGAGCCCCCTTCTTGACCCACTACAGTCCATGTGCTGTGGGTAGCCCCACAATGTCCCTGAGGGAGGGAATCCCAGGATTCTGACCCAGGAAGGAACGGCTGATATATTTCCAAGTCGGGATGGTGAGGGGATTGAGGGGAACTCGCAGGGGGGTGGTGTTCCCATGTACCTGCTGCCTCTTGTCCTTCTAGATGGAAGTGGCCGTGCTTTTGGAAGGTGCTGCCTGAGGGTCTTTAGTGAGTTCCTGCAGTGGGTCTTGTAGATGGTACACACTGCAGTTACTGAGGGTCGGTGGGGGGAGGGAGGGGATGGTACACACTGCTGTTACTGAGGGTCGGTGGGGGGGAGGGAGGGGATGGTACACACTGCAGTTACTGAGGGTCAGTGGGGGAGGGAGGGGATGGTACACACTGCTGTTACTGAGCGTCGGTGGGGGGAGGGAGGGGATGGTACACACTGCAGTTACTGAGGGTCAGTGGGGGAGGGAGGGGATGGTACACACTGCTGGTACTGAGCGTCGGTGGGGGGAGGGAGGGGATGGTACACACTGCTGTTACTGAGGGTCGGTGGGGGGGAAGGGGGGGATGGTACACACTGCTGTTACTGAGGGTCGGCGGGGGGGGGGGAGGGGATGGTACACACTGCTGTTACTGAGGGTCGGTGGGGGAAGGGGGGGGATGGTACACACTGCTGTTACTGAGTGTCGGTGGGGGGGAGGGAGGGGATGGTACACACTGCTGTTACTGAGGGTCGGTGGGGGGAGGGAGGGGATGGTACACACTGCTGTTACTGAGGGTCAGTGGGGGGGGAGGGAGGGGATGGTACACACTGCTGTTACTGAGGGTCAGTGGGGGGGGAGGGAGGGGATGGTACACACTGCTGTTACTGAGGGTCGGTGGGGGGTGGGAGGGGATGGTACACACTGCTGTTACTGAAGGTCGGTGGGGGGGAGGGGATGGTACACACTGCTGTTACTGAGGGTCGGTGGGGGAGGGGATGGTACACACTGCTGTTACTGAGGGTCGGTGGGGGGAGGGAGGGGATGGTACACACTGCTGTTACTGAGCGTCGGTGGGGGGAGGGAGGGGATGGTACACACTGCAGTTACTGAGGGTCGGTGGGGGGAGGGAGGGGAAGGTACACACTGCTGTTACTGAGGGTCGGTGGGTGAGGGAGGGGATGGTACACACTGCTGTTACTGAGGGTCGGTGGGGGGGAGGGAGGGGATGGTACACACTGCTGTTACTGAGGGTCGGTGGGGGGGGGGAGGGGATGGTACACACTGCTGTTACTGAGGGTCGGTGGAGGGAGGGAGGGGATGGTACACACTGCTGTTACTGAGGGTCGGTGGGGGGAGGGAGGGGATGGTACACACTGCTGTTACTGAGCGTCGGTGGGGAGGGAGGGGATGGTACACACTGCAGTTACTGAGGGTCGGTGGGGGGAGGGAGGGGATGGTACACACTGCTGTTACTGAGGGTCGGTGGGGGGAGGGAGGGGAAGGTACACACTGCTGTTACTGAGCGTCGGTGGGGGAGGGAGGGGATGGTACACACTGCTGTTACTGAGGGTCGGTGGGGGGAGGGAGGGGATGGTACACACTGCTGTTACTGAGGGTCGGTGTGGGGGAGGGAGGGGATGGTACACACTGCTGTTACTGAGCGTCGGTGGTGGGAGGGAGGGGATGGTACACACTGCTGTTACTGAGGGTCGGTGGGGGGGGGGAGGGAGGGGATGGTACACACTGCTGTTACTGAGCGTCGGTGGTGGGAGGGAGGGGATGGTACACACTGCTGTTACTGGGCGTCGGTGGAGGGGAGGGAGGGGATGGTACACACTGCTGTTACTGAGCGTCGTCTCCAGTACATGTTGCTGGTGTGAGAATGTGTGTCTGAGAGTGTATGTGTGTGTATGTTTGTGAGAAATTGTGTGTGTGTGTGTGTGTGTCAGTGTGTGTAGGTGTGTGAGAGTGCGACAGTGTGTGAGTGTGCGTGTGTGTAAGTGTGTGTGTGTTTGTGTGTTTGTGTGTGAATGTGTGTGAGAGAGTGTGTGTTTGAGTGTGTTAGTGTGTGTGTGTGTGAGTGTGTGTGTGTGGGGGGGTGTGTGGGTGTGTGTGTGGATGTGTGTGAGAGAGTGTGTGTGCGTGTGTGAGTGTGTGTGTGTGTGTGTGTGTGTGTGTGGGGATGTGTGTGTGTGTGTGTGTGTGTGTGTGTGGGGATGTGTGTGTGTGAGAGAGTGTGTGTTTGAGTGTGTTAGTGTGTGTGTGTGTGTGTGTGTGTGTGTGTGTGTGTGAGTGTGTGTGTGTGTGTGTGGTGGGGAGGTGTGTGTGGATGTATGTGAGAGAGTGTGTGTGCGTGTGTGAGTGTGTGTGTGTGTGTGAGTGTGTGTGTGTGAGTGTGTGTGAGTGTGTGTGTGAGTGTGTGTGTGAGTGTGTGTGTGTGTGTGAGTGTGTGTGTGTGTGTGAGTGTGTGTGGTTGTGTGGAGGGAGGGGGGGGGCCAGGTGAACATTGACATGGTGATCTGTCCTTGCAGCCTCTAACCTGCTTTTGAAGCCACTGTGTGTAAATTGGCGAGTCCCGTTCAGTTTCTGCTCAATGGTAACACTGGACCGTCCACATCCCTGGGAGTGAGGGCTGCTCTGTGTTGAGCTGCTGAGTAAATTGGGCTCATATTTCTTCGGAGTTTGGAACAAAGAGAGAGGTCTCCATAAGTCTGAGGGACTGGGGGCAAGGGAATGATTTACTGGGAGGAGCTGGGACATGGGAGAACATATTCTGGAATAGAACCATTGAACCATAAATGTGATGGAGCACAGAAGGGGGCCCTTCGATCTGTCTCATCCATGCTGACCCAGGGGATGGACCATTTGGCACTGAAGTGAGGAAAACTCATGACACTAAATTCAACTAATCCCTTCTGCCTGCTCTTGGTCCATACCCCTCTATCCCTTGTATACCCATGTGTCTACCTAAAAGCCCCTTAAATGCCCCTAGCCTCCACCATGACTCCAGACAGCGTGTTCCACACTCCCACCATTCTCTGGGTAAAAAAACCTGCCCCTCACATCTCCTTTGGGCTTTACCCCCCCCTCACCTTAAATACACCCCCCCCCCACCCCCCCAAGATTTAGACATTCCAGCTCTGGGAGAAAGATTCTGTCTGTCAATCCCATTTGTGCACCTTATAAACTTCGGTCAAGCCTCCCCTCAGCATTCAAAGAGAAAACACTCTGAGTTTTTCTAGCCTCTCCTTCTCGCCCCTACCCTCTAATCCAGGCAGCATCCTGGTAAACCCCCCTCCTGCACCCTCCCCAAACCCCTGCACATCCTTCCTGTAAGGGGGGTGACCAGAATTGAATGCAGAACTCTAAGTGCGGCCTAACCCGAGGCTCAGGAAACCTGACATTCTGACCGTCGGAGGTAGTTTTACCAACATGGGCCTGCTCTCCATGAAGCAGAGAAGGCACAAGGTGGTTTAGGAACAGAGGGACAACAGCAGGCCATTCAACCCTTCAAGACTGCTTGACCATTCATGGCTGATTTGTAACCTCACTCCGCACCCCTGCCTTGAGACCATTCCCATTAACAAACGTTCTCGTTAAAAATTCCTCTATCTCAGAGTTAGGCTCAACAATTAAATCAGCCTCCATCACCATTTGAGGGAGGTCCACCCCTTTGTGTGCGCAAATGCTTCCGAACATCTCTCCCTGAACATCCCAATCCTAATTCTCAGGCACTTGGTTTCCCCCGAACAGCGGGAAAATCGACTCTGCCTTTTCCTGTTAAGACCTCGATGGGGTCACTTCTTAACTTTCCGAACTTCAGGAGATAACGGCCGGGTTTGGATAATCATAATGTAACCCCTGACGTCCTTGCAAATGCGCACCGCCCCCCTGTCCAAAGTGTCGTTTATTTAATATGGTCACACTCAGAAGGATCCTGAGAGAATACAGGAAGCTGAAACATTGTGAAGGAATTGAGGGGGAATTACCGCACAGACAAGGAACCCCAGACCTGAGTGAGGCACATGTTTGTTGACTTTGAAGTGAGGCGAACAGCTGCAGATGACGCGGATGAGGTTGCACACAAATTCGTTTCAGCCCCATCAGCAAATATCTGACCAACGTTTGACGCAAGGGATGGTCTGCATGACTCAATGTCTTCACTCCTACTTCCACTTCTTCCTAGGCTCTCCGAACATTCAACAAATTACAGAGGCCAGAGTCGCTTCATTTAAAACATGGGCTTTCGGGGTTGGCATGTCGGAGGTAGATACAGAGTAAAGCTGCCTCTACACTGTCCCCCCATCAAACACTCCCAGGACAGGGACAGCACGGGGTTAGATACAGAGTAAAGCTCCCTCTACACTGTCCCCCATCAAACACTCCCAGGACAGGGACAGCACAGGGTTAGATACAGAGTAAAGCTCCCTCTACACTGTCCCACCATCAAACACTCCCAGGACAGGGACAGCACGGGGTTAGATACAGAGTAAAGCTGCCTCTACACTGTTCCCCCATCAAACACTCCCAGGACAGGGACAACACGGGGTCAGATACAGAGTAAAGCTCCCTCTACACTGTCCCACCATCAAACACTCCCCGGACAGGGACAGCACGGGGTTAGATACAGAGTAAAGCTGCCTCTACACTGTTCCCCATCAAACACTCCCAGGACAGGGACAGCACGGGGTTAGATACAGAGTAAAGCTCCCTCTACACTGTCCCACCATCAAACACTCCCAGGACAGGGACAGCACGGGGTTAGATACAGAGTAAAGCTCCCTCTACACTGTCCCCCATCAAACACTCCCAGGACAGGGGCAACACAGGGTTAGATACAGAGTAAAGCTCCCTCTACACTGTCCCCCATCAAACACTCCCAGGACAGGAGCAACACAGGGTTAGATACAGAGTAAAGATCCCTCTACACTGTCCCACCATCAAACACTCCCAGGACAGGGACAGCACGGGGTTAGATACAGAGTAAAGCTCCCTCTACACTGTTCCCCATCAAACACTCCCAGGATAGGGACAACACGGGGTCAGATACAGAGTAAAGCTCCCTCTACACTGTCCCCCATCAAACACTCCCAGGATAGGGACAACACGGGGTTAGATACAGAGTAAAGCTCCCTCTACACTGTCCCCCATCAAACACTCCGAGGACAGGGACAGCACGGGGTTAGATACAGATTAAAACTCTCTCTACACTGTCCCCCATCAAACCCTCCCGGGACAGGGTGAGGTCACTGCCCCACTGCTATGTCTTGCTTATAGCTCAGAGCGGAGGACTATCTCCCCACGGGATGGTCTCCTAATATTTGGTAACTTTATGAAAATAAACAGCGCTCAAGATAAAGTAGATAAAATAAACAGCCTCCTCCACTTCCTCTGGCAGCTCATTCCATACACGTACCACCCTCTGGGTGAAAACGTTGCCCCTTAGATCCCTTTTATACCTTTCCCCTCTAACCCAAAATCTATGCCCCTCTAGTTCTGGACTCCCCGACCCCAGGGAAAAGACTTTGTCTATTTATCCTATCCCTGCCCCTTATAATTTTATAAACCTCTATAAGGTCACCCCTCAGCCTCCGATGCTCCAGGGAAAACAGCCCCAGCCTGTTCAGCCTCTCCCTGTAGCTCAGATCCTCCAACCCTGGCAACATCCTTGTAAATCTTTTCTGAACCCTTTCAAGTTTCACAACATCCTGCCGATAGGAAGGAGACCAGAATTGCACGCAATATTCCAATAGTGGCCTAACCAAGTCCATTAGCTGCAGTTCTCGGTTTTGTTGATGCACGCTATGTTTTCTGAAGACATAATCTGTTTTCGACAAATAAATCTTAGCAGGATTTATGCACTTAATGGTAAGGTCCTAGGGAGTGTTGCTGAACAAAGAGACCTTGGAGTGCAGGTTCATAGCTCCTTGAAAGTGGAGTCACAGGTAGATAGGATAGTGAAGGCAGCGTTTGGTATGCTTTCCTTTATTGGTCAGAGTATTGAGTACAGGAGTTGGGAGGTCATGTTGCGGTTGTACAGGATCATTGGTTAGGCCACTGTTGGAATATTGCGTGCAATTCTGGTCTCCTTCCTATCGGAAAGATGTTGTGAAACTTGAAAGGGTTCAGAAAAGATTTACAAGGATGTTGCTGGGGTTGGAGGGTTTGAGCTACAGGGAGAGGCTGAACAGGCTGGGGCTGTTTCCCCTGGAGCGTCGGAGGCTGAGGGGTGACCTTATAGAGGTTTACAAAATTATGAGGGGCATGGATAGGATAAATAGACAAGGTCTTTTCCCTGGGGTCAGGGGGTCCAGAACTAGAGGGGCATAGGTTTAGGGTGAGAGGGGAAAGATATAAAAGAGGCCTAAGGGGCAACTTTTTCACCCAGAGGGTGGTACGTGTATGGAATGAGCTGCCAGAGGAAGTGGTGGAAGCTGGTACAATTACAGCATTTAAGAGGCATTCGGATGGGTATATGAATAGGAAGGGTTTGGAGGGATATGGGCCGGGTGCTGGCAGGTGGGACTAGATTGGGTTGGGATATCTGGGTCAGCATGGACGGGTTGGACCGAAGGGTCTGTTTCTGTACTGTACACCTCTATGACTCTGTGAGTCTGCCAGTCCAGATTAGCATGTTTACCTCCCTCCTAACTTGACCAGCACAGATGTGATGGGCCAAAGGGCCTTTCTCTGAGCGGTGGATCTCTATAACTCTACAATCTCCAGCTCCGATTTGGAAAATAGCCTTTTCAGTGATTGACTTCTGAAAGTCCAAGAGCCGAATAGCTCGGGGGGGGGTGGGTGTCTGCAGCACAACTTGCTTTCCCCATCGCGGATTCCTTTCTCTTTAATTCCTCATCTTCACCCAAACCCAACGGGACATCCCGAGCTCCCTAGCGGGGCTACGAAACATTGAGAGCTCGCTTTGAGCTCCTCCTGAAATTCTGGTGCATGGACGTGAAACGGTCAGATGACCTTTTCGTTGGTCAATGCCTCAGCACATGATCAGTGTCCCCTGGGGCCCCTCAACTCTCTTTGGTCTGCCACTGTTTTAAAGTCTTCCCCATTTCAGAATATTCCCATTCTCTGCCTTTCTCGTCCCATTGTCGTCTTACAAACCGAAGAGTGTGGTGCTGGAAAAGCGCAGCCAGTCAGGCAGCATCCGAGGGGAGCAGGAGAGTCGACATTTCGGGCATAAGCCCTTCATCAGGAATGTTTATGTCCAAAACATCGATTCTCCTGCTCCTCGGATGCTGCCTGACCTGCTGTGCTTTTCCAGCAGCACACCCCCGACTCTAGCTTTTATAAACAGAGGGATCGAGTTCCGGAACCATGAGTTTATGCTACAGCTGTACAAAACTCTGGTGCGGCCGCACTTGGAGTATTGTGTACAGTTCTGGTCACCGCATTATAGGAAGGACGTGGAAGCTTTGGGAAGGGTGCAGAGGAGATTTACCAGGATACTGCCTGGTCTGGAGGGAAGGTCTTACAAGGAAAGGCTGAGGGCTGTTCTCATTAGAGAGAAGAAGGTTGAGAGGTGACTTAATAGAGACATATAAGATAATCAGAGGGTTAGATGGGGTGGACAGGGAGAGGCTTTTTCCAAGTATGGTGACGGCGAGCACGAGGGGATGTAGCTTTAAATTGAGGGGGTGATAGATATAGGACAGATGTCAGAGGGAGTTTCTTTACTCAGAGAGTAGTAAGGGTATGGAATGCTTTGCCTGCAATGGTAGTAGATTCGCCAACTTTAATTACATTTAAGTCGTCATTGGACAAGCATATGGACGTACATGGAATAGTGTAGGTTAGATGGGCTTCAGATTGGTATGACAGGTCGGCACAACATTGAGGGCCGAAGGGCCTGTACTGCGCTGTAATGTTCTATGTTCTAATCTCCTGCACTTGCGGTCCTCACTTTCTCCCACTCTGATACTGACCAGGCCAGACACCCTCCCTCAAAATATTTTACTAAGGGAACTCAGACCCTCAGTTTTTGTTTTTGTAAAGTTGGGTGTAGATGGAATTTTCCAGGTGTGATACAAATCACTCAGCTTTAAGCAAAACAGAAGCTATTAAAACCCGATGCGAACAACTGAAAATAGAATTTAGAATAACTATTGGAAACCTGAACTGACCCAATACAGTGACTTAACTCATTAACTGCTCACTTTCCCAAACATCTCTTTCTGATCTTCTGCGCCACCCACACATCTAACTACACCTCCGCCCACCCCCACCCCCATCAGCCTCACCGACAACTCGATCCCATCAGCTGTGACAGGCCAGAGGGGCCTGTCCCCCCTAATAGTGTGAGGCCGGCCTAGTGAAGGCACAACAAACGCCCAGCCGGACGACAGCCTTCGAGGTAGCCCCCTCAGGAATCTTCCGGAAGTGTCTGGAATCCTCCCTCACTAAGGTGAGAAGCCGGTGAAATATTGGAGAGAGAGAGAGAGAGAGAGAGAAAGAAAGAGAGAGAGAGAGAGAGATTGGTCCCCACGGTGATGGAGTGAGGGACTTGACCAGAAGGTGAGATGAACGCATCATTTCGAAGTTGAGATGCCTCCCTACTCCGAAGACCTTTGGCAACTCTCTGGAAGGAGGGAGAGCCCATGGTGAAATCTTCAATCTCTTCGCCTTCCACCGCCCAACTAATCCTCCTGAAGATTTGACCGAAGTTTGGCATGCCTAACCATTCCTGATGAAGAGCTTATGCCCGAACCGTCGACTCTCCTGCTCCTCGGATGCTGCCTGACCGGCTGTGTTTTTCCAGCGCCGCACGTTTTGACCCACTCTCTCCTACCCAATAAGGTCCTTGCTCCGAAGATCCACTCAGCTGCTCTCCCGCCCAGTCCCGGTGATGATGCAGAAAGCGTGTCTCTCAATCTGCGCCGTGTCACTTCAGGAGCAGGAGGAGGGCCCTTGAGTTCGGCCTGATCTAAAATAGCCTTAGCTACGCTAGTCCTCACCTCGCTCCAAAACCCTAACCCCAACTACCTTCGACCCTGAACTTCCCTTTTCCCTTGTGGACGGTTACTGCTCTCGCTGGAGCCCTCAGGAAATGGAGTACCACTGAAGGAGAGGAAAGGAAAACTCCTTTCGACTTCCAATTGTCTGTCTGGAAGTGGCATCCGATCGATCCGCAGAATCCTTGAAGGTGAATCTGTCCTCTCCAGCTTTTCCCAAGACCTCTCCCTGGCCCTTGCACACTTGGATCCCGAATCCCGCCGCGGTTGAGACTGAGTGAGGATTCCATTCTCGCTTCCCTTCCTGTCTGCCTCCCGTTCCTGAGGAAGATCATTAGTTTGACTTAAAGACTATCCTGGGCTTCATTGCCTCTCTGTAATCGCTAACTGTGGCCAGGCAGGAAGGAGTTAGAAACAGTGGGACTGAAGTCACATGTAGGCCACCGGGGGGTGCCGTTGGCTCGATTTATTGGTCAATGTCAACAGGGGGTATATGGGATGGCCCGGGAAGCTTTCGCGAGTTCTGGGTCAGTGAACGTGCCCCTCCTACTGCCTCCTGGGCAATCAAATGGTTCCCGTTGCATTCCCATTTGTAACTGAGCTAGCGAGAAGTGAAGCATCCTGGGTAGACTCCGATGCCACTCCATCTTGACGCCGCCGCCAAAATGGCCGCCGTGTCCCGGCTCGTCCTTTCTGGGGTTTCCCTGCCTTCCTGTAGCCACCGGTGCAGCTTCCCGCCGTGGGCACCGCCCCACCAGCCTGAAGCACCGTGGGCATAGGCCAGTAAACGCACATTCGAGCGCGGACGTCAAATATGGTGCCAGAAGCCCTACCACCGGCAGCGTCTCCCTGCCACACGGCCATGTCACCCGGTCTCTGCTTCCCCGCAACTTTGGAGCCTGTGGGAGGCCTTTCAGCCCCTTGAGTGTGTTCGTGCGATCCATCGAAAGCACACCCAAATCCAATCCATCTTCCTCGGCTCCTTCAGGTTATTTATAAAAGCTCTCGACGCTCCTGTTCGAAAGCGCCCAGCTCATAAGGTGGTAGTGTCTTGGTCACTTGGGTTGCTCAGGTGTTTCAATTCCCACAGTGACAGATTGCCAGAGTTTGAACTGGAATTGAGTTAAATGACCATGTGAAAAGAGCAACCACCTGGTTCCCTTTGAAGAAAGGGTTTCTGCTAGTCAGGCTCGTGTGACTCCAGACCCACAGCCATAGGGTTGACCCTTAACTGGCCTTTGTGGATGGCCTAGCTCAAATCTGAAGCCTTTCTTCCCCTCCCCCAACAGAGGAAAGCATTGACCCCCCCCCCCCCCTTGAATGTCTTGCGCTCTTTTGACCATCTCAAACCCCGCGATGAGACCCCTAGCCTTTAGGCCTGAAAGAATCTGAGGTGATCTTATTCAACTCGCCTTCAGAATTTAACCCTTCTCTCCACATTCGGGCTCACCACTTGGGAGTGGCACGGTGGTGAGCACTGCTGCCTCGCAGCGCCAGGGACCTGGGTTCGATTCCAGCCTCAGGCAACTCTCTGTGTGGAGTTTGCACATTCTCCCAGTGTCTGCGTGGGTTTCCTCCCACAGTCCAAAGTTGTGTAGGTCAGGGTGGATTGGCCATGCTAAATTGTCCCATAGTGCCCAGGGATGTGCAGGTTAGGGTGGATTGGCTATGGGAAATTGTCCCATAGTGCCCAGGGATGTGCAGGTTAGGGTGGATTGGCCATGGGAAATTGTCCCATAGTGCCCAGGGATGTGCAGGTTAGGGTGGATTGGCCATGGGAAATTGTCCCATAGTGCCCAGGGATGTGCAGGTTAGGGTGGATTGGCCATGGGAAATTGTCCCATAGTGTCCAGGGATGTGCAGGTTAGGGTGGATTGGCCATGCTAAATTGTCCCATAGTGCCCAGGGATGTGCAGGTTAGGGTGGATTGGCCATGATAAATTGTCCCATAGTGTCCAAGGATGTGCAGGTTAGGGTGGATTGGCCATGGGAAATTGTCCCATAGTGTCCAGGGATGTGCAGGTTAGGGTGGATTGGCCATGCTAAATTGTCCCATAGTGCCCAGGGATGTGCAGGTTAGGGTGGATTGGCCATGGGAAATTGTCCCATAGTGTCCAGGGATGTGCAGGTTAGGGTGGATTGGCCATGCTAAATTGTCCCATAGTGCCCAGGGATGTGCAGGTTAGGGTGGATTGGCCATGCTAAATTGTCCCATAGTGCCCAGGGATGTGCAGGTTAGGGTGGATTGGCCATGCTAAATTGTCCCATAGTGTCCAGGGATGTGCAGGTTAGGGTGGATTGGCCATGGGAAATTGTCCCATAGTGTCCAGGGGTGTGCAGGTTAGGGTGGATTGGCCATGCTAAATTGTCCCATAGTGCCCAGGGATGTGCAGGTTAGGGTGGATTGGCCATGGGAAATTGTCCCATAGTGTCCAGGGATGTGCAGGTTAGGGTGGATTGGCCATGGGAAATTGTCCCATAGTGCCCAGGGATGTGTAAGTTCGGTGCGTTAGTCAGGGGTAAATATGAGGTAGGGGAATGAGTCTGGGTGGGTTAGTCTGTGGAGGGTCAGTGTGAACTTGTTGGGCCGAATGGCCTGTTTCTACACTGTCAGGATCCTGTGATTCCCATAAGGGGGACTGAAGAGGGAGTGGAAGGGCAAACTCCCCCTGAATTGAGTTGCCGAAGACGTCCTTCAGGAGGCGCTCAGAGAGAGACAATTGAAATGGAGAGTGATGACCCAAAGACATTAAGTAACACTTTTTTTTTTCTGTTTCTTTTTTAAAGGAAGACTACTATGGTGACTTTGATATCTCTGACCTTATGGTTAGCCAACCGTGCAGGCCCATTGTAGTTCAAAACTTTGTGCGAGTCTTTGTCCCCATCCTGTACTCCCTCGTCCTCCTCTTGGGCGTTCTGGGTAACATGATGGTAATTCTGATCATCGGGCGCCTCAGGTCTGCGAGAAGGACTCTCACAGACACCTTCATCCTCCACTTGGCGGGAGCCGATCTCCTCCTGGTCCTCACCCTCCCTTTCTGGTCAGTCGAGGCGGTCATAGGTTGGACTTTTGGCACCGCCATGTGCAAGGTGATCGGCGCCATCTTCGCCCTGAACCTGTACAGCAGCATCCTCTTCCTGGTCTGCATCAGTTTTGACCGGTACCTGGCCATCGTCCACGCCATCCACATGTACCGCAAACGCAAGCCGGTCTACGTCCACCTGACCTGCATCGTGGTCTGGTCCTTCTGCCTCCTGCTGGCCACCGTTGACCTCATCTTCCGCGACGTGTACACCTCCAGCTACCTCAACACCAGTGTCTGCACCTACATGTTCCACCCAGACAGCGCCGCGGCCTGGAAACTCACCATCGTCGCCACCCATCACATCATTGGCTTCTTTGCGCCAATGGCCGCCATGTTGTACTGCTACTGCCTGATCTTCAAGACCCTGTGCCGTGCCCACATGCTGGAGAGGCAGAAGACCCTCAAGGTGGTGGTCGCCCTGGTGGTGGTCTTCGTTGTCTGCTGGTTGCCCTACAACGCCGTGCTCTTCGTCGACACCCTCCAGTCCCTGGGCGCCGTCCAGCCCGACTGCTCCGGTCTCAACGTCCTGGACATCAGCCGCACGGTCACTCAGAGCCTGGGCCTGATCCACTCCTGCCTGAACCCCCTCCTCTACGCCTTCATCGGGGTCAAGTTCCGCCGAGAGGTGCTCGTCCTCCTGGCCCACGTCGGTTGCCCGACTGGGAGGTTGGCATCGGGAAGGCAGTCCGGGAAACTCAAGCGCACCATCTCAGCCATCTCGGACTCCGAGACCTCCACCTCGCACTCTGTGATATGGTAGCGCAGCGCGTCCCCCTGACCCCTTCGTGCCCCCTTCCCCCAACGTCCCCAATCCTTCCCACCTCACGGAAACCACAACCTCATCCCACCAATCCATCGCCAACAAACTCTCTCCACCAAACTGAGCAGACAAACCATCGAGCGGACCAACGTGTGAATTTGGAGGGAGGTGGGGGGGGGGCAATTTGTTTCATCAGAATGTGCCCCATTACTGTTCCCCCCCCCCCCCCCCCCCCCCCACCCCTACACACACTCCTGGTGCCAACATGATCTCCGAGAGCAGGTTGAAAGGTTGCCCGCTGTGCTGGCATGCTTGTTCTCAGGCCATTCTTTCTCCACCCTCGGTTACCTCGTCAGTCAGGGGCAGAGTGTAAGACTACCGGCTGTACCCACAACCCTGAGCGACAAAACATCCTCTCAAAAATCGCAAGAACGTTCAAACTCTTCCCGGGGTCTCTGAGGTCGGCGGTTCCGCTAACGGGAGAGCGACTCCCCCTTCTCTCCCCTCGTCCTCTCCTTAGGATGTGTCGCAAGAAGTCTCCCCCGTGTCCCAGAGGACCATAGGCCTGCCCTGTCATTAGAGAAAGAGATAGGGATAAGGAGATGACAGGGGCTGAGGGTGAAGGGTGAGGCAGAGAAGCAGAGTCCATTATGGTTGGTGAGAGAATCGATCCTGTGCCCTGTGCAGCTAAGATGAAATCACTCTCTCTCTCTCTCTCTCTCTCACACACACGAGCAATTTACAAGAATTGAATATTGAAATCTGATAGACCTGTTAGCGCAGGAGTGCACAGTTATCACGAACTTTGTGACGTTACTCAAAGGACAAATGTGACTGCGTTGTGAAGGATACTTCAAACCATCTGTGAACGAGAGAAAATTCAACAACCCCAAAGCCATTTGGCAGTAACTCCTCTCACATTCCAGCAGACACCCAACCCCCCCCCTCTCCACGGACTCCCCACTCCCTAGCCGTGCCCCCCTGCAACCAACCACACCCCCTCCCGCCCAAACCCCAATGGGTGGTCAGCCACCCATTCACAGCCTCCCACGGTTAGTGGTAACGGTGCTATTCGGCTGTGGGCATCCTCACAGCAGGTGGATACCAGTCCCTGAAGGGGGCGAGGGAGAGTTGGAGGAAAGGGGGGTGCTTTTCCAAAATGGGCCAGTCTGGCTGTTGGTGCGCTTGCGGAGCAGGAAGGCTCGCTTTCAGATGTTTCGTCACCGTACCGGGTAACATCATCAGTGAGCCTCTGGATGGAGCCAAGCTAGGCAAGATGGTGGGGAGAGAGGGGCTGAATGGCCTCCTCATGGACTGGATGATCAGACACTTGGCAGCTTTTGTAAGACTTTAACCTCTGAGCTGGACAGCAGTATCCCTTGTGCGGATCCCCCTGTCTAACTTGTAAGCATTAATGATACACAACATTTCTTAGTGACTATTGCAAACTATTCTCAAGTGAGTTCTATTCCGAGTTCCACTGCTGTTGGCGTGCGGAAGTGTTCCGAGATCTAGCATTCCGAACCAGGCAGCGAGACGGGACTGTACACAGAATGCCACTGCGTGTATATAGTGTCTTTACTTTCTGCGGCATGTTCATTTGTAAGCAATAAAATGATCCTTGGAATGTCCCCGTCGTGTTGGCCTCACTATCGGGACAGGAGAGGGCTCATTGGAAAGAGGGACGTACTGTGCACAGTGATGGGGAGAAATTGTAGAGGGACCTACAACGCCGCAGGAAATAGGATCAGGAGAAGGCCATTCGGCCCATCGAGCCTGCTCTCCCCTTCCACGGGATTGTGGCTGGTCCGACGCTCCTCATGACCCCTTTCCTGTGATTCCCCGAGTGATTGGGAATCTCTCCCGGCCTTCAATGTACACAAGGACCCTGCCTCCATGCCCCACAGCTCTCTCTGGTAAGGAATTCCAAAGGCCCACCACCCTCTCCCTCCCCATCTCGGTCTGATTCGTGCCCCTTTATTCAGAGACAGTGCCCCCTGGGTCCATGGGGAGGGGCGGGGGGGGGCATTGACCCTGTCCAGCCTCTTAAGAATCCGAAATATTTCAATCACCTTGACCCTGTATCTCACCTCGTGCTGTCCCTGTCCTGGGAGTGTTTGATGGGGGACAGTGTAGAGGGAGCTTTACTCTGTATCTAACCCCGTGCTGTCCCTGTCCCTGGGAGTGTTTGATGGGAGACAGTGTAGAGGGAGCTTTACTCTGTATCTAACCCCGTGCTGTCCATGTCCTGGGAGCGTTTGATGGGGGACAGTGTAGAGGGAGCTTTACTCTGTATCTATCCCCGTGCTGTCCCTGTCCTGGGAGTGTTTGATGGGGAACAGTGTAGAGGGAGCTTTACTCTGTATCCAACCCCGTGCTGTCCCAGTCCTGGGAGTGTTTGATGGGGGAGAGTGTAGAGGGAGCATTACTCTGTATTTGTCCCCATGCTGTCCCTGTCCCTGGGAGTGTTTGATGGGGGGACAGTGTAGAGGGAGCTTTACTCTGTATCTATCCCCGTGCTGTCCCTGTCCTGGGAGTGTTTGATGGGGAACAGTGTAAAGGGAGCTTTACTCTGTATCCATCCCCGTGCTGTCCCAGTCCTGGGAGTGTTTGATGGGGGAGAGTGTAGAGGGAGCTTTACTCTGTATCTATCCCCATGCTGTCCCTGTCCTGGGAGTGTTTGATGGGGGGGACAGTGCAGAGGAAGTTAAAAATCATACAGCTCCAGTTACAGTCTGACAGGTTTATTTGGAAGCAGTAGCTTTCGGAGTGCTGCTCCTTTGACAGGCAGCTCGTGGGGCGGGATCATGGGACACCGAATTTATCGCAAAAGATCACAGCGTTGTACAACTGATGTGATGTATTGAACAAACCTGGATCACTGTTTAGTCTTTAATCACTTCGAATGCTGATGCAGCTCTCAGTTCATTCATGTGGAAATCCCCGAACTTCTTTCAAGTCACATGTCTGAGATAATTTAAGGTTTTATTGAAAAATACGGTGAGATCTCACCTCAGATAATGCATTAAAGTTGGAGAGTGTGAGGACGGCAGATACTGGAGATCAGAGTCGAGAGAGAGTGGTGCTGGAAAAGCACAGCAGGTCAGGCAGAAACCGAGGAGCGGGAGGCTGGAGGTTTCGGGCATAAGCCCTTCATCAGGAATGCCTTACAGGTGTGAGGTTAGAGTCCGTCTGTCTGCCAGCCTCGAGTCAGACTGGTTCTATTTCCAAAGTAGGAATTGGTACTAGGTCCACATGGACTGACTGCCTACAGACTGTGTGGCTCTTCGAATAAAAGACTCTGTCGCGGACTCTGGTGTGAGTCCAGCTGTCTGTTGGAGAGGGGACAATATAACCTGGTTATAACTGGAGCCTGATGGTGGGTGGGGGTGGGCTGGTCGAACCAGGAAATGCACCCATAATGAGCCTGTCCATTTTCTAAAAGGTCGATTATGAATACCTGGAAAGCGACTTCATATTTGCACAGCCTTGCAAGCCCATTACCATCGGCAACTTCAACAGTGTCTTCATCCCCATCATCTACTCGCTGGTCTTTGTGCTGGGAGTGTTCGGCAACGGCCTCCTCATCTTCGTCATCGCTCGCTACCGGTACTCCAGGACGCACACCGACACCTTCATCCTGCACTTGGCGGTCGCCGATCTCATCCTGGTGTTCACCCTGCCCTTCTGGATGGTGGAGGCGGTGGGCGGCTGGTCGTTCGGGGTTGCCATGTGTAAGATAACGGGTGGGATCTTCGCCCTGAACCTGTACAGCAGCATCCTCTTCCTGGTCTGCATCAGTTTTGACCGGTACCTGGCCATCGTCCACGCCATCCACATGTACCGCAAACGCAAGCCGGTCTACGTCCACCTGACCTGCATCGTGGTCTGGTCCTTCTGCCTCCTGCTGGCCACCGTTGACCTCATCTTCCGCGACGTGTACCAGCCCAGCTATTCGCCCCTGAGAGCCTGCACCTACTCCTTTGGGGTGGAGAGCGCCGAGGGCTGGAAGCTGGCACTACGCCTGGTTCACCATTGCCTGGGCTTCTTCCTGCCCGCCTCTGCCATGTTGTACTGTTACTGCCGGATCTTCAGGAGCCTGTGGCGCAGCACGGTCTTCGAGAGGCAGAAGACCCTCAAGGTGGTGGTCGCCCTGGTGGTGGTCTTTGTCGTCTGCTGGTTGCCCTACAACGCCGTGCTCTTCGTCGACACCCTCCAGTCCCTGGGCGCCGTCCAGCCCGACTGCTCCAGCCTCAACGTCCTGGACATCAGCCGCACGGTCACTCAGAGCCTGGGCCTGATCCACTCCGGCCTGAACCCCCTCCTCTACGCCTTCATCGGGGTCAAGTTCCGCCGAGAGGTGCTCGGACTCCTGGCGGAGGCCGGGTACCAGAGGGGGACCCACAGGGTCAGCCGTCAGATCAGCAAGGAGGGCCAGAGCTCGTCCACGTTCTAACCCCCCCGACACCCCCTCCCTGTCTCTGTAACCCCCTCCAGCCCCTACACCCCCTCCCTGTCTCTGTAACCCCCTCCAGCTCCTACACCCCCTCCCTATCTCTGTAACCCCCTCCAGCCCCTACACTCCCTCCCTATCTCTGTAACACCCTCCAGCCCCTACACCCCCTCCCTATCTCTGTAACCCCCTCCAGCCCCTACACTCCCTCCCTATCTCTGTAACCCCCCTCCAGCCACTACACCCCCTCCCTATCTCTGTAACCCCCCTCCAGCCCCTACACCCCCTCCCTATCTCTGTAACCCCCTCCAGCCCCTACACCCCCTCCCTATCTCTGTAACCACCTCTAGCCCCTACACCCCCTCCCTATCTCTGTAACCCCCCTCCAGCCCCTACACCCCCTCCCTATCTCTGTTACCCCCTCCAGCCCCTACACCCCCTCCCTATCTCTGTAACCTCCTCCAGCCCCTACACCCCCTCCCTATCTCTGTAACCCCCTCCAGCCCCTACAACCCCTCCCTATCTCTGAAACCCCCTCCAGCCCCGACACCCCCTCCCTATCTCTGTAACCCCCTCCAGCCCCTACACCCCCTCCCTATCTCTGTAACCTCCTCCAGCCCCTACACCCCCTCCCTATCTCTGTAACCCCCTCCAGCCCCTACAACCCCTCCCTATCTCTGTAACCCCCTCCAGCCCCTACACTCCCTCCCTATCTCTGTAACCCCCCTCCAGCCCCTACAACCCCTCCCTGTCTCTGTAACCCCCTCCAGCCCCTACACCCCCTCCCTATCTCTGTAAAGCCCCTCCAGCCCCTACACCCCCTCCCTATCTCTGTCACCCCCTCCAGCCCCTAAACCCCCTCCCTATCTCTGTCACCCCCTCCAGCCCCTACATTCCCTCCCTATCTCTGTAACCCCCTCCAGCCCCTCTACCCCCTCCCTATCTCTGTAACCCCCTCCAGCCCCTACACTCCCTCCCTATCTCTGTAACCCCCCTCCAGCCCCTACAACCCCTCCCTGTCTCTGTAACCCCCTCCAGCCCCTACACCCCCTCCCTATCTCTGTAACCCCCTCCAGCCCCTCTATCCCCTCCCTATCTCTGTAACCCCCTCCAGCCCCTACACTCCCTCCCTATCTCTGTAACCCCCCTCCAGCCCCTACAACCCCTCCCTGTCTCTGTAACCCCCTCCAGCCCCTACACCCCCTCCCTATCTCTGTAACCCCCCTCCAGCCCCTACATCCTCCCTGTCTCTGTAACCCCCTCCAGCACCTACACCCCCTCCCTATCTCTGTAACCCTCTCCAGCCCCTACACCCCCTCCCTATCTCTGTAACCCCCTCCATCCTCTACACACACCCCCCTCTGTAACCCCTCCAGCCCCTACACCCCCTCCCTATCTCTGTAACCCCCCTCCAGCCCCTACACCCCCTCCCTATCTCTGTAACCCCCTCCAGCCCCTACACTCCCTCCCTATCTCTGTAACCCCCCTCCAGCCACTACACCCCCTCCCTATCTCTGTAACTCCCCTCCAGCCCCTACACCCCCTCCCTATCTCTGTAACCCCCTCCAGCCCCTACACCCCCTCCCTATCTCTGTAACCCCCTCCAGCCCCTACACCCCCTCCCTATCTCTGTAACCCCCTCCAGCCCCGACACCCCCTCCCTATCTCTGTAACCCCCTCCAGCCCCTACACCCCCTCCCTATCTCTGTAACCCCCTCCAGCCGCTACACCCCCTTCCCTGTCTCTGTAACCCCCTCCAGCCCCTACACCCCCTCCCTATCTCTGTAACCCCCTCCAGCCCCTACACCCCCTCCATATCTCTGTAACCCCCTCCAGCCCCTACACCACCTCCCTATCTCTGTAACCTCCTCCAGCCCCTATACCCCCTCCCTATCTCTGTAACCCCCTCCAGCCCCTACACCCCCTCCCTATCTCTGTAACCCCCTCCAGCCCCTACACTCCTCCCTATCTCTGTAATCCCCTCCAGCCCCTACACCCCCTCCCTATCTCTGTAACACCCTCCAGCCCCTACAAACGCCCCACCTCTGTAACCCCTCCAGTCCCTACGCCCCCTCCCTATCTCAGTAACCCCCTCCATCCCTTACACCCCCTCCCTATCTCTGTAACCCCCTCCAGCCCCTACACCCCCTCCCTATCTCTGTAACACCCTCCAGCCCCTACACCCCCTCCCTATCTCTGTAACACCCTCCAGCCCCTACACCCCCTCCCTATCTCTGTAACACCCTCCAGCCCCTACACCCCCTCCCTATCTCTGTAACACCCTCCAGCCCCTACACTCCCTCCCTATCTCTGTAACACCCTCTAGCCCCTACACACTCCCCTCTCTGTAACCCCCTCCAGCCCCTCCACCCCCTCCCTATCTCTGTAACCCCCTCCCGCCCCTACACCCCGTCCCTATCTCTGTAACCCCCTCCAGCCCCTAAACCCCCTCCCTATCTCTGTAACCCCTCCATCCCTTACACTCCCTCCCTATCTCTGTAACACCCTCCAGCCCCTACACCCCCTCCCTATCTCTGTAACCCCCACCAGCCCCTACACCCCCTCCCTATCTCTGTAACCCCCTCCATCCCCTACACCCCCTCCCTATCTCTGTAACCCCCTCCATCCCCTACACCCCCTCCCTATCTCTGTAACACCCTCTAGCCCCTACACACTCCCCTCTCTGTAACCCCCTCCAGCCCCTACACCCCCTCCCTATCTCTGTAACCCCCTCCCGCCCCTACTCCCCGTCCCTATCTCTGTAACCCCTCCATCCCCTACACCCCCTCCCTATCTCTGTAACCCCCTCCAGCCCCTACACACCCCCCCCTCTCTGTAACCCCTCCAGCCCCTACACCCCCTCCCTATCTCTGTAACCCCTCCAGCCCCTACACCCCCTCCCTATCTCTGTAAAGCCCCTCCAGCCCCTACACCCCCTCCCTATCTCTGTAACCCCCACCAGCCCCTACACCCCCTCCCTATCTCTGTAACCCCCTCCATCCCCTACACCCCCTCCCTATCTCTGTAACCCCCTCCATCCCCTACACCCCCTCCCTATCTCTGTAACACCCTCTAGCCCCTACACACTCCCCTCTCTGTAACCCCCTCCAGCCCCTACACCCCCTCCCTATCTCTGTAACCCCCTCCCGCCCCTACACCCCCTCCCTATCTCTGTAACCCCCTCCAGCCCCTACACTCCCTCCCTATCTCTGTAACCCCCTCCAGCCCCTACTCCCCGTCCCTATCTCTGTAACCCCTCCATCCCCTACACCCCCTCCCTATCTCTGTAACCCCCTCCAGCCCCTACACACCCCCCCTCTATGTAACCCCTCCAGCCCCTACACCCCCTCCCTATCTCTGTAACTCCCTCCAGCCCCTACACCCCCGCCCTATCTCTGTAACACCCTCCAGCCCCTACACACTCCCCTCTCTGTAACCCCATCCAGCCCCTACACCCCCTCCCTATCTCTGTAACCCCTCCAGCCCCTACACCCCCTCCCTATCTCTGTAACCCCCCTCCAGCCCCTACACCCCCTCCCTATCTCTGTAAACCCCCTCCAGTCCCTACACCCCCTCCCTATCTCTGTAACCCCCTCCAGCCCCTACACCCCCTCCCTATCTCTGTAACCCCCCTCCAGCCCCTACACCCCCTCCCTATCTCTGTAACCCCCTCCAGCCCCTACACCCCCTCCCTATCTCTGTAACCCCCCTCCAGCCCCTACACCCCCTCCCTATCTCTGTAACCCCCCTCCAGCCCCTACACCCCCTCCCTATCTCCTTCACTGCCCTCAGTGCTGACTCTCAATTAATCCCGGATTCCCATCGCTCTGCAATTGGTGGCTCTGCCTTCAGCTGCCTCCTGGTCCTGAGCTCAGGATGATTCCTCGTATCCCCCCAAATCCTCTTGCCTTCCCACCCCCAACTCTCATGGATGCTCTTCCTCTGTCTCCTCCTTTGAAACACTCATTCGAACTGACCTCTCTACCTGAGGCCTTGATCACCTGATCTAACATCTTGTCATGTGACTTGAGTTCAAATTATGCTTGGGTCATTGCCACTGAGACGTTTTTGGGATATTGTTGTAACATTAAAGGTGCTTTATGAATTCAGGGTATTGTTACTGTCATCTTTGAACAGTTTGATGTGGTCAAGTCCGTGCTGACGTCAATGAAAGCTCTGATGTTAGTGTGAGGCCTAGTTTTGGAAAGCTCAGTCAAGATGGCCAAGCCCTCACCTCTTCCAAGATGGCTGACTCTTGACCTCTTTCCAAAATGACTGACCCCTCACCTCCTTCAAAAATGGCCGACCCTTCACCTTCTTCCAACATGGCTGACCCCTCATCTCAGTCCAACATGGCCAACCCCTCATTTCAGACCAAAATGGCTGACACCTCAACTGAGTCCAAAATGGCTGGCACCTCATCTCAGTCCAAAATGGCTGACCCCTCATCTCAGTCCAAGATGGCTGACCCCTCATCCTGAGACTGCGGTCCACCAATGGCCTCTAAGCTCTGTTTCTGCGCTGTGTGACTCTGCAGCAGAGCGAGGGCAGGATGAAACTCTCCTTTCACCATCTTTCACCATCGATTTTACTCAGATCACCCTGAACACTCCCCAACACCAGAAAGTGCAGTCTACTTCAAACCTCTCAGCCCTGGATACCCATCTCGGAGTTCGAAAGAATGCTCCTCTGACAAAGATATCGTTTTTGGGAATCACTGACGAAAAGTAAACACCCACTATTTTCGTCAGACCTCAGCACGAGGTTCAACACAGAGTAAAGCTTCCTCTACACTGTCCCTCATCAAACACTCCCAGGACAGGGTCAGCACGAGGTTCAACACAGAGTAAAGCTCCCTCTACACTGAACCCCCCATCAAACACTCACAGGACAGGGAGAGCACAGGGTTAGATACAGAGTAAAGCTCTCTCTACACTGTCCCCAATCAAACACTCCCAGGACAGGGAGAGCACAGGGTTAGATACAGAGTAAAGCTCTCTCTACACTGTCCCTCATCAAACACTCCCAGGACAGGGACAGCACGGGGTTAGATATAGAGTAAAGCTCCCTCTACACTGTCCCCCATCAAACACTCCCAGGACAGGGACAGCACGGGGTTAGATACAGAGTAAAGCTCTCTCTACACTATCCCCCATCAAACACTCCCAGGGCAGTGACAGCACAGGGTAAGATACAGAGTAAAGCTCCCTCTACACTGTCCCCCATCAAACACTCCCAGGACAGGGACAGCATAGGGTTAGATACAGAGTAAAGCTCCCTCTACACTGTCCCCCATCAAATACTCCCAGGACAGGGACAGCACAGGGTCAGATACAGAGTAAAGCTCCCTCTACACTGTCCCCCCATCAAACACACCCAGGACAGGGACAGCACAGGGTTAGATACAGAGTAAAGCTCCCTCTACACTGTCCCCCATCAAACACTCCCAGCACAGGGACAGCACTGGGTTAGATACAGAGTAAAGCTCCCTCTACACTGTCCCCCATCAAACACTCCCAGGGACAGGGACAGCACGGGGTTGGATACAGAGTAAAGCTCCCTCTACACTGTCCCCCATCAAACACTCCCAGGACAGGGACAGCACGGGGTTAGATACAGAGTAAAGCTCTCTCTACACTGTCCCCCATCAAACACTCCCAGGACAGGGACAGCACAGGGTCAGATACAGAGTAAAGCTCCGTCTACACTGTCCCCCCATCAAACACTCCCAGGACAGGGACAGCACAGGGTTAGATACAGAGTAAAGCTCTCTCTACACTGTCCCCCATCAAACACTCCCAGGACAGGGACAGCACAGGGTTAGATACAGAGTAAAGCTCCTTCTACACTGTCCCCCATCAAACACTCCCAGGGACAGGGACAGCACAGGGTCAGATACAGAGTAAAGCTCTCTCTACACTGTCCCCCATCAAACACTCCCAGGACAGGGACAGCACGGGGTTAGATACAGAGTAAAGCTCCTTCTACACTGTCCCCCATCAAACACTCCCAGGACAGGGACAGCACAGGGTTAGATACAGAGTAAAGCTCCCTCTACAGTGTCCCCCATCAAACACTCCCAGGGACAGGGACAGCACAGGGTCAGATACAGAGTAAAGCTCTCTCTACACTGTCCCCAATCAAACACTCCCAGGACAGGGACAGCACGGGGTTAGATACAGAGTAAAGCTCCCTCTACACTGTCCCCCATCAAACACTCCAAGGACAGGGACAGCACAGGGTCAGATACAGAGTAAAGCTCCCTCTACAGTGTCCCCCATCAAACACTCCCAGGACAGGGACAGCATAGGGTTAGATACAGAGTAAAGCTCTCTCTACACTGTCCCCCCATCAAACACTCCCAGGAAAGAGACAGCACGGGGTTAGATACAGAGTAAAGCTCCCTCTACACTGTCCCCCATCAAACACTCCCAGGAAAGAGACAGCACGGGGTTAGATACAGAGTAAAGCTCGCTCTACACTGTCCCCCATCAAACACTCCCAGGAAAGAGACAGCACGGGGTTAGATACACAGTAAAGCTTCCTCTACACTGTCCCCCATCAAACACTCCCAGGACAGGGACAGCACGGGGTTAGATACAGAGTAAAGCTCCCTCTACACTGTCCCCCATCAAACAGTCCCAGGACAGGGACAGCACGGGGTTAGATACAGAGTAAAGCTTCCTCTACACTGTCCCACATCAAACACTCCCAGGAAAGAGACAGCACAGCATTTTAATTCAAGTATGGACTGTCGTGCCTCCAGTGGTTGGGAGGTGTAATCTCAGCGTGTCATGTTTACATGGGAAGTGACTGTAAAAGAATGTCGCCCACTGGCTCAGTGGTTAGCTCTGTAGCGTCACGCTGCCAGGGACCCCGGTTTGATTCCAGCCTCAGGTGACTGTCTGTGTGGAGTTTGCACATTCTCCCCATGTCTGTGTGGGGTGTCCAGGGATGTGGAGGTTAGGGTGGATTGGCCATGGGAAATTGTCCCATAGTGCCCAGGGATGTGTAGGTTAGGGTGGATAGGCCATGGGAAATTGTCCCATAGTGCCCAGGGATGTGCGGGTTAGGGTGGATTGGCCATGGGAAATTATCCCATAGTGCCCAGGGATGTGTAGGTTAGGGTGGATTGGCCATGCTAAATTGCCCCATAGTGCCCAGGGATGTGCAGGTTAGGGTGGATTGGCCATGCTAAATTGTCCCATAGTGTCCTGTGATGTGTATGTTAGGGTGGATTGGCCATGCTAAATTGCCCCATAGTGCCCAGGGATGTGTGGGTTAGGGCGGATTGGCCATGCTAAATTGTCCCATAGTGTCCAGGGATGTGCAGGTTAGGGCGGATTGGCCATGCTAAATTGTCCCATAGTGCCCAGGGATGTGTAGGTTCGGGTGGATTGGCCATGGTAAATTGTCCCATAGTGCCCAGGGATGTGCAGGTTATGGCGATTGGCCATGGGAAATTGTCCCATAGTGCCCAGGGATGTGTAGGTCAGGGTGGATTGGCCAGGCTAAATTGTCCCATAGTGCCCAGGGATGTGTAGGTTAGGGTGGATTGGCCATGCTAAATTGTCCCATAGTGCCCAGGGATGTGTAGGTTAGGGTGGATTGGCCATGGGAAATTGTCCCATAGTGCCCAGGGATGTGCGGGTTAGGGTGGATTGGCCATGGGAAATTGTCCCATAGTGCCCAGGGATGTGCGGGTTAGGGTGGATTGGCCATGGGAAATTGTCCCATAGTGCCCAGGGATGTGTAGGTTAGGGTGGATTGGCCATGCTAAATTGCCCCATAGTGCCCAGGGATGTGCAGGTTAGGGTGGATTGGCCATGCTAAATTGTCCCATAGTGTCCTGTGATGTGTAGGTTAGGGTGGATTGGCCATGCTAAATTGCCCCATAGTGCCCAGGGATGTGTGAGTTAGGGCGGATTGGCCATGCTAAATTGTCCCATAGTGTCCAGGGATGTGCAGGTTAGGGCGGATTGGCCATGCTAAATTGTCCCATAGTGCCCAGGGATGTGTAGGTTCGGGTGGATTGGTCATGGTAAATTGTCCCATAGTGCCCAGGGATGTGCAGGTTAGGGCGATTGGCCATGGGAAATTGTCCCATAGTGCCCAGGGATGTGTAGGTTAGGGTGGATTGGCCAGGCTAAATTGTCCCATAGTGCCCAGGGATGTGTAGGTTAGGGTGGATTGGCCATGCTAAATTGTCCCATAGTGCCCAGGGATGTGTAGGTTAGGGTGGATTGGCCATGCTAAATTGTCCCATAGTGCCCAGGGATGTGTAGGTTAGGGTGGATTGGCCATGCTAAATTGTCCCATAGTGCCCAGGGATGTGCAGGTTAGGGTGGATTGGCCATGGGAAATTGTCCCATAGTGCCCAGGGATGTGCAGGTTAGGGTGGATTGGCCATGGGAAATTGTCCCATAGTGCCCAGGGATGTGCAGGTTAGGGTGGATTGGCCATGGGAAATTGTCCCATAGTGCCCAGGGATGTGTAGGTTAGGGTGGATTGGCCATGGGAAATTGTCCCATAGTGTCCTGGGATGTGCAGGTTAGGGTGGATTGGCCATGCTAAATTGTCCCATAGTGCCCAGGGATGTGTAGGTTAGGGTGGATTGGCCATGCTAAATTGTCCCATAGTGCCCAGGGATGTGTAGGTTAGGGTGGATTGGCCATGCTAAATTGTCCCATAGTGCCCAGGGATGTGTAGGTTAGGGTGGATTGGCCATGCTAAATTGTCCCATAGTGCCCAGGGATGTGCAGGTTAGGGTGGATTGGCCATGGGAAATTGTCCCATAGTGCCCAGGGATGTGTAGGTTAGGGTGGATTGGCCATGGGAAATTGTCTCATAGTGCCCAGGGATGTCCAGGTAAGGATGGACTGGCCATGGAAATTGTCCCATAGTGCCCAGGGATGTGCAGGTTAGGGTGGATTGGCCATGGGAAATTGTCCCATAGTGCCCAGGGATGTGCAGGTTAGGGTGGATTGGCCATGGGAAATTGTCCCATAGTGCCCAGGGATGTGCAGGTTAGGGTGGATTGGCCATGGGAAATTGTCCCATAATGCCCAGGGATGTGCAGGTTAGGGTGGATTGGCCATGCTAGATTGTCCCGTAGTGTCCAGGGATGTGTAGGTTCGGTGCATAATTCAGGGGTAAAGGTAGATTAATTGGGTCGGGGAATGTTTCTGGGTGGGTTACTCTTCGGGTGGATAGTGCTGTGCCTCAGGGACTCTTGCAGGGTTTTGGCGGAATGACAGTGGCCGAGACTGAGTAGAGGTCACATTTTATTTGCATGCCCATAGACACAGGTACTGACACACTGAGGGTCTCCTTCTCAAATTCAACCCCAGCACAATTCAGCCGCGGGTGACCATCCGCATCGGAGTCGGAAACGCACTCGGTCAGCGACATTGGATAACATTGCCGTTCCTCTCCACCAGCCACAGGATTCCAAGGTCGACAGACACATGCCGGAAGCTCCGCCGTAGGAAGTGGACTCGGACCCATCTCCTCCCTTCAGGTCTGCAACGAGAAATGCCAGTCCTGCAGGAAAAAAGGCAGGCGGGTCAACACGGCCTCGAGGGTTTTACCCGTCCCTCAGCCGAACGCTCGCGGACCCACGGCCACAAGTGAGACCAATCACATGGCCAATCCACCCTAACCTACACATCCCTGGGCACTATGGGACAATTTCCCATGGCCGATCCACCCTAACCTACACATCCCTGGACACTATGGGACAATTTCCCATGGCCAATCCACCCTAACCTGCACATCCCTGGGCACTATGGGACAATTTCCCATGGCCAATCCACCCTAACCTGCACATCCCTGAGCACTATGGGACAATTTCCCATGGCCAATCCACCCTAACCTACACATCCCTGGGCACTATGGGACAATTTAGCATGGCCAATCCACCCTAACCTGCACAGAGAAACAGCTGGATTTTTGTAGACCCCATCCTCATATCATCCTGGGACTTACCATTCCAGGGTCGATTGAAAGATCTGACATCTCCTGCAGTGAGGAGGCTTCAGAAAGACCCACTCTTTCACTGATGTGCTCCCCCCATGAATTGTCACTGGTATAATACCTCACACTGACCCTCTGACAGTGCCCACTCCCTCAGCACTGACCCTCCGACAGTGCGGCACTCCCTCAGCACTGACCCTCTGACAGTGCCCACTCCCTCAGCACTGACCCTCCGACAGTGCCCACTCCCTCAGCACTGACCCTCTGACAGTGCCCACTCCCTCAGCACTGACCCTCCGACAGTGCGGCACTCCCTCAGCACTGACCCTCCTCAGCACTGACCCTCCGACAGTGAGGCGCTCCCTCAGCACTGACCTTTGCATTATGTATGAGTGTGTTGGTGACACAGCTAGTGAGTGTGAGTGTGAGTTAGAGTGAGGCAGTGAGTGTGTAAGTTAGAGTGAGGCGGTGAGTGTGTGAGTTAGAGTGAGGCAGTGAGTGTGTCTCCCAGGATGTAGCTGAAAATGTGTTGCTGGAAAAGCGCAGCAGGTCAGGCAGCATCCAAGGAGCAGGAGAATCGACGTTTCGGGCATGAGCCCTTCTTCAGGAATGAGGAGAGTGTGTCCAGCCGGCTAAGATAAAAGGTAGGGAGGAGGGACTTGGGGGAGGGGCGTTGGGAATGCGATAGGTGGAAGGAGGTCAAGGTGAGGGTGATAGGCCGGAGAGGGGGTGGGGGCGGAGAGGTCAGGGAGAAGATTGCAGGTTAGGAAGGTGGTGCTGAGTCCGAGGGATGAACTCAGATTTCTCCAGTTTCCTCATTTCCCCTCCCCCCACCTTGTCTCAGTCCCAACCCTTGAACTCAGCACCGCCTTCCTAACCTGCAATCTTCTTCCTGACCTCTCCGCCCCCACCCCCTCTCTGGCCTATCACCCTCACCTTAACCTCCCTCCACCTATCGCATTCCCAATGCCCCTCCCCCAAGTCCCTCCTCCCTACCTTTTATCTTAGCCTGCTTGGCACACCCTCCTCATTCCTGAAGAAGGGCTCATGCCCGAAACGTCGATTCTCCTGCTCCTTGGATGCTGCCTGACCTGCTGCGCTTTTCCAGCAACACATTTTCAGCTCTGACCTCCAGCATCTGCCGTCCCCACTTTCTCCCGGGATGTAGCCTGGACTGGAGTGTGTTCTCTATCAGGAGAGATTGGATAAACTTGCCTCGTTTGTGTGAGGGAAGTATTTGATCCAGAGGGTGGCCGCTGTTTGGTCACGGGGAGCTGGTGAAGCAGCTTATGACTGGAAGGTTCAAGCTGCTTTTCGACAGACACACGGACAGGACAGGGAATAGCGGGATTCAGACGGTGGGCAGGGTGAGTTTGGGACAGTATCGCGGTTCACACAAACATGGGTGGGCCGAAAGGCCTGCGTTTCCGAATGGAGTACAGGCCGGACCCGAGTCACCTGCTTTCGGAATGGATCCCCTCCCCTTCCCGCACCCCCTCCCCCACCGATGTCGCTGCACTCGGAGTGCCGTACCTTCGAAAGACCCGACCTCGGATGTCTATGCCGTAAACAGTGCCGTCTGTGCCGACCTCCACCATCAAGAAACGGCCGTCAACCCTCCGCCAATGAGTGCCGGTGCACGAACCGGGATGGACGTTCAACCGGCAGAAGACATAACCGGACGGACTGACCCCCCAGCAGGTTTGGGGCCCGCACGAGTAGTACTTCATCTTCCCCCGGATGACCTTGTACCTCGGACTGTTGTGATTGACCGCCGAGACGGCGGCCATCTTGTTGGAGCAGAAGACATTATTGCGTCTGTTCACTCCAACTAAAATCTGGTCCCCCCCAGCATCCACCTGGGTCAGCTCTCCTGTTGGGGGGGGGGGGAACACGTGTTATATTCTACTGAAGAAACAGGATTTGATTTTGATTTTACACCTTTTGATAACAGAGTCTCCTTCACCTTCACTGGATCTTCCAGGGTCCCTCGCCATCACTCAGGACGGAGGCACTAAAGGGAAAATCTCACTGGGTGGCTCTGGGGAACAATGCACGAAGACCACAATGCATTTGGATGTCAATACAGGAGGTGCAGTCAGTGAGATAGCACTAACCCTCCGACAGTGCGGCCCTCCCTCAGCACTGACCCTCCCGACAGTGCCCACTCCCTCAGCACTGACCCTCCGACAGTGCGGCACTCCCTCAGCACTGACCCTCCGACAGTGCGGCCCTCCCTCAGCACTGACCCACCGACAGTGCCCACTCCCTCAGCACTGACCCTCCCACAGTGCGGCCCTCCCTCAGCACTGACCCTCCCACAGTGCGGCACTCCCTCAGCGCTGACCCTCCCGACAGTGCCCACTCCCTCAGCACTGACTCTCCGACAGTGCCCACTCCCTCAGCACTGACCCTCCGACAGTGCGGCACTCCCTCAGCACTGACTCTCCGACAGTGCGGCACTCCCTCAGCACTGACCCTCCGACAGTGCGGCACTCCCTCAGCACTGACCCTCCGACAGTGCCCACTCCCTCAGCACTGACCCTCCGACAGTGCGGCACTCCCTCAGCACTGACTCTCCGACAGTGCCCACTCCCTCAGCACTAACCCTCCGACAGTGCGGCACTCCCTCAGCACTGACCCTCCGACTGTGCGGCACTCTCTCAGCACTGACCCTCCGACAGTGCGGCACTCCCTCAGTACTGACCCTCCGACTGTGCGGCACTCCCTCAGCACTGACCCTCCGACAGTGCGGCACTCCCTCAGCACTGACCCTCCCGACAGTGCCCACTCCCTCAGCACTGACCCTCCGACAGTGCGGCACTCCCTCAGCACTGACCCTCCCACAGTGCCCACTCCCTCAGCACTGACCGTCCGATAGTGCGGCACTCCCTCAGGACTGACCCTCCGACAGTGCGGCACTCCCTCAGGACTGACCCTCCGACAGTCTGGCACTCCCTCAGCACTGACCCTCCGACAGTGCGGCAATCCCTCAGAATTGGAGGTGTAGTGGACAGCGAAGAGGGTTACCTCAGATGACAACAGGATCTGGACCAGATGGGCCAATGGGCTGAGAAGTGGCAGATGGAGTTTAATTCAGATAAATGGGAGGTGCTGCATTTTGGGAAAGCAAATCTCAGCAGGACTTATACACTTAATGGTAAGGTCCTCGGGAGTGTTGCTGAACAAACAGACC
Organism: Chiloscyllium punctatum; assembly: GCF_047496795.1. NCBI lineage: Eukaryota > Metazoa > Chordata > Chondrichthyes > Orectolobiformes > Hemiscylliidae > Chiloscyllium > Chiloscyllium punctatum. Next base: position 53,899,617 of record NC_092772.1, on the reverse strand, counting down.
TTGGAGTGCAGGTTCATAGCTCCTTGAAAGTGGAGTCGCAGGTCGATAGGATAGTGAAGGCAGCGTTTGGTATGCTTTCCTTTATTGGTCAGAGTATTGAGTACAGGAGTTTAGGGGTCAGGTTGCGGCTGTACAGGATGTTGTTTAGGCCATTAACTGTATAAATCCTGCTCTGATTTGCCGTTCCAGAATGCAGCACCTCACATCGATCGAAATTAAACTCCATCTGTCACTCCTTGGTCCATTGGCCCATCTGTTCGAGGTCCCGTTGTAATCTGAGGTTACCCTCTTCTCTCTGGTTTGATTAGATTCTATTCCCTACAGTGAAGAAACAGGACCTTCGGCCCAACAAGTCCACACCAACCCTCCGAAGAGGAGTCACCCACCTGGACTCATTTCCCTCTGACTAATGCACCTAACACTATGGGACAATTTAGCCTGGCCAACCCACCCTAACCTGCACATCCCTGGGCACTATGGGACAATTTCCCATGGCCAATCCCCCCTAACCTGCACATCCCTGGGCACTATGGGACAATTTCCCATGGCCAATCCCCCCTAACCTGCACATCCCTGGGCACTATGGGACAATTTCCCATGGCCAATCCACCCTAACCTGCACACCCCTGGGCACTATGGGACAATTTCCCATGGCCAATCCACCCTAACCTGCACATCCCTGGGCACTATGGGACAATTTCCCATGGCCAATCCCCCCTAACCTGCACATCCCTGGGCACTATGGGACAATTTCCCATGGCCAATCCACCCTAACCTGCACATCCCTGGGCACTATGGGACAATTTCCCATGGCCAATCCACCCTAACCTGCACACCCCTGGGCACTATGGGACAATTTCCCATGGCCAATCCACCCTAACCTGCACATCCCTGGGCACTATGGGACAATTTCCCATGGCCAATCCACCCTAACCTGCACATCCCTGGGCACCATGGGACAATTTAGCATGGCCAATCCACCCTAACCTGCACATCCCTGGACACTATGGGACAATTTAGCATGGCCAATCCACCCTAACCTGAACATCCCTGGGCACTATGGGACAATTTAGCATGGCCAATCCACCCTAACCTACACATCCCTGGGTACTATGGGACAATTTAGCATGGCCAATCCCCCCTAACCTGCACATCCCTGGGCACTATGGTACAATTTCCCATGGCCAATCCACCCTAACCTGCACATCCCTGGGCACTATGGGACAATTTCCCATGGCCAATCCACCCTAACCTACACATCCCTGGGCACTATGGGACAATTTAGCACGGCCAATCCACCCTAACCTGCACATCCCTGGGCACTATGGGACAATTTCCCATGGCCAATCCACCCTAACCTGCACATCCCTGGGCACTATGGGACAATTTAGCATGGCCAATCCACCCTAACCTACACATCCCTGGGCACTATGGGACAATTTCCCATGGCCAATCCACCCTAACCTACACATCCCTGGGCACTACGGGACAATTTAGCATGGCCAATCCACCCTAACCTACACATCCCTGGGCACTACGGGACAATTTAGCATGGCCAATCCACCCTAACCTACACATCCCTGAGCACTATGGGACAATTTCCCATGGCCAATCCACCCTAACCTACACATCCCTGGGCACTACGGGACAATTTAGCATGGCCAATCCACCCTAACCTGCACATCCCTGGGCACTATGGGACAATTTCCCATGGCCAATCCACCCTAACCTACACATCCCTGGGCACTACGGGACAATTTAGCATGGCCAATCCACCCTAACCTGCACATCCCTGGGCACTATGGGACAATTTCCCATGGCCAATCCACCCTAACCTACACACCTGTGGACTGTGGGAGGAAACCGGAGCACCCGGAGGAAACCCCCACAGACACGGGGAGAACGTGCAAACTCCACACAGTCGGTCGCCCGAGGCTGGAATCGAACCTGGGACCCGAAGGAAATCGTTCCCTCCTTTGTTGCCTGTTGTCGATGTTGTTCCTGCTCTGTTCAAAGGACATTGGCTGGTTCTCTTATGGGTGTGATCAAAAACGGACTCTCCCCACCGAGAAAGCACAATTTGGGTCAGCCACGAGGAGTCTGACTCTGGGATGGGGCCTGTACGGCCCGGCATTAATGCCTGCTGGAGTCACGGTGAAGGTTTGAACATGCACTGAGGGCGGCACGGTGGCACGATGGTTAGCACTGCTGCCTCACAGCGCCAGAGACCCGGGTTCAATTCCCGCCTCAGGCGACTGACTGTGTGGAGTTTGCACGTTCTCCCCGTGTCTGCGTGGGTTTCCTCCGGGTGCTCCGGTTTCCTCCCACAGTCCAAAGATGTGCAGGTTAGGGTGGATTGGTCATGGGAAATTGCTCGTAGTGTTAGGTAAGGGGTAGATGTAGGGGTATGGTCATTCAAGTGGGCATTGGATAAGCATATGGAGGTTATTGGGCTATTGTGGGTTAGGTAGACTTCGGTCGGCGCAACATTGAGGGCCGAAGGGCCTGTATTTTTCTATGTTCTATGTTCTATGTTCTATGGGTGGGTCGCGCTTCGGCAGGTCAGTGTGGAATTGTTGGGCCGAAGGGCCTGTTTCCACACTGTAAGCAATCTAATGTAATCTTCAAACACCCAAAAAATACAGATGGCTATTCGAGTGTAGTGGATGATGTGACACTGGGGCAGGTTGGCTAGGTTTCGCTCCTGAGGTAATGGGTGACAGCCAATGTGCTGTAGAATGTTAGAGAGGGTTCGAGACCATCCCAGTGTAACCTTGTGAAGGCTAGGAATAAGTGAGTAACAAGAAAATTGGCGATGATAAGCAGGAAAGTACTCAGGAGATGCTGCATTCTCACCCGCCTGCCTCAAAAAGCCAGACAAAATCGGGGAAAAAAAGGAATCCTTTGAAATGCTGATGTACAATGCAAATTCCATCCACAGACCGCAAAATGAATGAACAGGCATTTGAAGTAACACGTGAAAAGAAAATCTAAAGAGTGGGAACAAAAAAAGGTTCAGATTTTGGCCGTTTGGTCAGAGCTGAAAAGTCATAGGCATGTGGAGGGCAGCAGGAAGAGAAAGAGAGAAAGAGAGAGAGAGAGAGAGAAAGTGAGAGAGAGATCGAAATGTGTGGAGAGATTAGTTGGTTGATAGGAGCTACAGGTGCATGCGTGAGAGGGGAAGCGCAAGATAGACGAGGGTAATGGGCCAGGATAGACAGACAGAGAGAGGATGACTGACCTGCTAGGATACAGACAGATGGGACAGAGACAGAGGATGACTGACCTGCTAGGATACAGACAGACAGAGACAGAGGATGACTGACCTGCTAGGATACAGACAGACAGAGACAGGGGATGGCTGACCTGCTAGGGTACAGAGAGACAGAGGATGACTGACATGCTAGGATACAGACAGACAGAGACAGAGGATGACTGACATGCTAGGATACAGACAGACAGAGACAGGGGATGACTGACCTGCTAGGATACAGACAGATGGGACAGAGACAGAGGATGACTGACCTGCTAGGATACAGACAGATAGAGACAGAGAATGCTGGATTAGTGGTGCTGGAAGAGCACAGCAGTTCAAGCAGCATCCAACGAGCAGCGAAATAGATGTTTCGGGCAAAAGCCCTTCATCAGGAATAAAGGCAGTGAGCCTGAAGCGTGGAGAGATAAGCGAGAGGAGGGTGGGGGTGGGGAGAGAGTAGCATAGAGTACAATGGGTGAGTGGGGGAGGGGATGAAGGTGATAGGTCAGGGAGGAGAGGGTGGGGTGGATAGGTGGAAAAGGAGATAGGCAGGTCGGACAAGTCCGGACAAGTCATGGGGACAGTTACTGAGCTGGAAGTTTGAAACTAGGGTGGGGTGGGGGAAGGGGAAATGAGGAAACTGTTGAAGTCCACATTGATGCCCTGGGGTTGAAGTGTTCCGAGGCGGAAGATGAGGCGTTCTTCCTCCAGGCGTCTGGTGGTAGGGAGCGGCGGTGAAGGAGGCCCAGGACCTCCATGTCCTCGGCAGAGTGGGAGGGGGAGTTGAAATGTTGGGCCACGGGGCGGTTTGGTTGATTGGTGCGGGTGTCCCAGAGATGTTCCCTAAAGCGCTCTGCGAGGAGGCGCCCAGTCTCCCCAATGTAGAGGAGACCGCATCGGGAGCAACAGATACAATAAATGATATTAGTGGATGTGCAGGTGAAACTTTGATGGATGTGGAAGGCTCCTTTAGGGCCTTGGATAGAGGTGAGGGAGGAGGTGTGGGCGCAGGTTTTACAGTTCCTGCGGTGGCAGGGGAAAGTGCCAGGATTGGAGGGTGGGTCGTAGGGGGGTGTGGACCTGACCAGGTAGTCACGGAGGGAACGGTCTTTGCAGAAGGTGGAAAGGGGTGGGGAGGGAAATATATCCCTGGTGGTGGGGTCTGTTTGGAGGTGGTGGAAATGTCGGTGGATGATTTGGTTTATGCGAAGGTTGGTAGGGTGGAAGGTGAGCACCAGGGGCGTTCTGTCCTTGTTACGGTTGGAGGGGTGGGGTCTGAGGGCGGAGGTGCGGGATGTGGACGAGATGCGTTGGAGGGCATCTTTAACCACGTGGGAAGGGAAATTGCGGTCTCTAAAGAAGGAGGCCATCTGGTGTGTCCTATGGTGGAACTGGTCCTCCTGGGAACAGATACAGCGGAGGCGGAGAAATTGGGAATACGGGATGGCATTTTTGCAAGAGATAGGGTGGGAAGAAGTGTAATCCAGGTAGCTGTGGGAGATGGTGGGTTTGTAAAAAATGTCAGTGTCAAGTCGGTCGTCACTAATGGAGATGGAGAGGTCCAGGAAGGGGAGCGAGGTGTCAGAGATAGTCCAGGTAAATTTAAGGTCAGGGTGGAATGTGTTGGTGAAGTTGATGAATTGCTCAACCTCCTCGCGGGAGCACGAGGTGGCGCCAATGCAGTCATCAATGTAGCGGAGAAAGAGGTGGGGTGTGGTGCCGGTATAATTACGGAAGATCAACTGTTCTACGTAGCCAACAAAGAGACAGGCATAGCTGGGACCCATACGTGTGCCCATGGCTACCCCTTTGGTCTGGAGGAAGTGGGAGGATTCAAAGGAGAAATTGTTAAGGGTGAGGACCAGTTCGGCCAAACGAATGAGAGTGTCAGTGGAAGGGTACTGTTGGGGACGTCTGGAGAGGAAAAAACGGAGGGCTTGGAGGCCCTGGTCATGGCGGATGGAGGTGTAGAGGGATTGGATATCCATGGTGAAGATGAGGCGTTGGGGGGGGGCGGGGAAACGGAAGTGGAGGAGGTGGAGGGCGTGGGTGGTGTCTCGAACGTATGTGGGGAGTTCCTGGACTAGGGGGGATAGGACAGTGTCGAGGTAGGTAGAGATGAGTTCAGTGGGGCAGGAGCATGCTGAGACAATGGGGTCGGCCAGGGTGGTCAGGCTTGTGGATCTTGGGAAGGAGGTAGAACCGGACAGTGCGGGGTTCCCGGACTATGAGGTTGGAAGCTGTGGGTGGGAGATCTCCCGAGGTGATGAGGTTCTGTATGGTCTGGGAGATGATGGTTTGGTGATGGGGGGTGGGGTCATGGTCGAGGGGTCCTCGAGTTGACGTTTGGCTTCAGCGGTGTAGAGGTCAGTGCGCCAGACTACCACTGCGCCCCCTTTATCCACTGGCTTGATGGTGAGGTTGGGATTGGAGCAGAGGGATTGGAGGGCTGCACGTTGTGAGGGTGAGAGGTTGGAGTGGGGGAGGGAGGTAGACAGGTTGAGGCGGTTAATGTCCCGGCGGCAGTTGGAAATGAAGAGGTCGAGGGCAGGTAATAGGCCAGCGCGGGGTGTCCAGGTGGATGCAGTGTGTTGGAGGTGGGTGAAGGGGTCCTCGGAAGGTGGGCGGGAGTCCTGATTGTGAAAGTAAGCTCGGAGGCGGAGGCGACGGAAGAAGTGTTCGATGTCACGGCGTGTATTAAATTCATTGATGCGTGGACAGAGGGGGATGAAGGTGAGTCCTTTGCTGAGGACTGATCGTTCGTCCTCAGTGAGTGGGAGGTCTGGAGGGATGGTGAAAATTCGGCAGGGCCGGGAGCTGGGATCTGGTGTGGGTGTGGAGCTGGGAGTGGGGTCGGAGCCAGTACCTGGAGTGGATGTGATGGTGGGGGGAATGGGGGTGGAGTCATGAGCTGGGGTGATGTTGCCCTCGGGGTTCTGGGGGGTGGGGATAGTGACAGTGGGGTCTGTGGGGGGGGGCGTGTCAGCAGAATGCAGGTGAGTGGCGCTGGTGGGGGCGGAAATGGTGGTGACCATGGCAGTGGGGGTGGCGGAAGTCACTGAGCGTGTGGCATCAGCGATGAGGTGAGGGCCGGAAGTGACTGTGGGAGTGGCCATGATGTGGGCGGTAGTGACATCATCACTCAGCGTGGGGGTGGTAGCTGCGTCAGCCGCATGGCTAATGGCGTTTCCGAAGCCAGGGGAATCTTCTGGAATGTTTGAGGAGCGCTGGTTATGGAGGTGGGTGGATAAAAGTTTGTTGTACTTACAGTTTTTGATGTTTGAGATGGAATTGAAATACTGTTTGTTCAGAGTATGAATTCTCCTGAGGATGTAGTACAGAGTGGGTCCTTTGCAATTCTGAGAGAGTGTGGCCCTCAGCTGAGGCAGGGCTGACTGGAGGGAGGTTAGGTGTCGGCACATTGCTGCAAGTGTGGAGCGGAGGATCCTGAAGGAGAACTGTTCTATCCAAGGCCCTAAAGGAGCCTTCCACATCCATCAAAGTTTTACCTGCATATCCACTAATATCATTTATTGTATCCGTTGGTCCCGATGCGGTCTCCTCTACATTGGGGAGACTGGGCGCCTCCTAGCAGAGCGCTTTAGGGAACATCTCCGGGACACCCGCACCAATCAACCAAACCGCCCTGTGGCCCAAAATTTCAACTCCCCCTCCCACTCTGCCGAGGACATGGAGGTCCTGGGCCTCCTTCACCACCGCTCCCTCACCACCAGACGCCTGGAGGAAGAACGCCTCATCTTCCGCCTCGGAACACTTCAACCCCAGGGCATCAATGTGGACTTCAACAGCTTCCTCATTTCCCCTTCCCCCACCTCACCCTCGTTCTAAACTTCCAGCTCAGTAACTGTCCCCTTGACTTGTCCAGACTTGTCCGACCTGCCCATCTCCTTTTCCACCTATCCACTCCACCCTCTCCTCCCTGACCTATCACCTTCATCCCCTCCCCCACTCACCCATTGTACTCTATGCTACTCTCTCCCCACCCCCACCCTCCTCTAGCTTATCTCTCCACGCTTCAGGCTCACTGCCTTTATTCCTGATGAAGGGCTTTTGCCGGAAACGTCGATTTCGAAGCTCCTCGGATGCTGCCTGAACTGCTGTGATCTTCCAGCACCACTAATCCAGAATCTGGTTTTCAGCATCTGCAGTCATTGTTTTTACCTCAGAGACAGAGAATGACTGACCTGCTAGGATACAGCCAGACAGAGACAGAGGATGACTGACCTGCTAGGATACAGACAGACTATGACAGAGACAGAGGATGACTGACCTGCTAGGATACAGCCAGACAGAGACAGAGAATGACTGACCTGCTAGGATACAGACAGATAGAGACAGAGGATGACTGACCTGCTAGGATACAGACCGACAGAGACAGAGAATGACTGACCTGCTAGGATACAGACAGACTATGACAGAGACAGAGGATGACTGACCTGCTAGGATACAGCCAGACAGAGACAGAGGATGACTGACCTGCTAGGATACAGACAGACTATGACAGAGACAGAGGATGACTGACCTGCTAGGATACAGCCAGACAGAGACAGAGAATGACTGACCTGCTAGGATACAGACAGATAGAGACAGAGGATGACTGACCTGCTAGGATACAGACCGACAGAGACAGAGAATGACTGACCTGCTAGGATACAGACAGACTATGACAGAGACAGAGGATGACTGACCTGCTAGGATACAGCCAGACAGAGACAGAGGATGACTGACCTGCTAGGATACAGACTGACTATGACAGAGACAGAGGATGACTGACCTGCTAGGATACAGACAGACTATGACAGAGACAGAGGATGACTGACCTGCTAGGATACAGAGAGACTATGACAGAGACAGAGGATGACTGACCTGCTAGGATACAGACAGACTATGACAGAGACAGAGGATGACTGACCTGCTAGGATACAGACAGATGGGACAGAGACAGAGGATGACTGACCTGCTAGGATACAGACAGACAGAGACAGAGAAAGACTGACCTGCTAGGATACAGACCGACAGAGACGTTGGATGAATGACCTGCTAGGATACAGACAGACAGAGAAAGAGGATGACTGACCTGCTAGGATACAGACAGACAGAGAAAGAGGATGACTGACCTGCTAGGATACAGCCAGACAGAGACATTGGATGACTGACCTGCTAGGATACAGACAGACTATGACAGAGACAGAGGATGACTGACCTGCTAGGATACAGACAGATGGGACAGAGACAGAGGATGACTGACCTGCTATGATACAGACAGACAGACAGAGGATGACTGACCTGCTAGGATATAGACAGACAGAGACAGAGGATGACTGACCTGCTAGGATACAGACAGACAGAGACAGAGGATGACTGACCTGCTAGGATACAGACAGATGGGACAGAGACAGAGGATGACTGACCTGCTAGAATACAGACAGACAGAGAAAGAGGATGACTGACCTGCTAGAATACAGACAGACAGAGAAAGAGGATGACTGACGTGCTAGGATACAGCCAGACAGAGACATTGGATGACTGACCTGCTAGGATACAGACAGACTATGACAGAGACAGAGGATGACTGACCTGCTAGGATATAGACAGATGGGACAGAGACAGAGGATGACTGACCTGCTATGATACAGACAGACAGACAGAGGATGACTGACCTGCTAGGATACAGACAGACAGAGACAGAGGATGACTGACCTGCTAGGATACAGACAGACAGAGACAGAGGATGACTGACCTGCTAGGATACAGACAGATGGGACAGAGACAGAGGATGACTGACCTGCTAGGATACAGACAGACAGAGACAGAGGATGACTGACCTGCTAGAATACTGACAGATGGGGCAGAGACAGAGGATGACTAACCTGTTAGGATACAGACAGACAGACAGAGGATGACTGACTTGCTAGGATACAGACAGACAGAGACATTGGATGACTGACCTGCTAGGATACAGACAGACTATGACAGAGACAGAGGATGACTGACCTGCTAGGATACAGACAGATGGGACAGAGACAGAGGATGACTGACCTGCTATGATACAGACAGACAGACAGAGGATGACTGACCTGCTAGGATATAGACAGACAGAGACAGAGGATGACTGACCTGCTAGGATACAGACAGACAGAGACAGAGGATGACTGACCTGCTAGGATACAGACAGATGGGACAGAGACAGAGGATGACTGACCTGCTAGGATACAGACAGACAGAGACAGAGGATGACTGACCTGCTAGAATACTGACAGATGGGGCAGAGACAGAGGATGACTAACCTGTTAGGATACAGACAGACAGACAGAGGATGACTGACTTGCTAGGATACAGACAGACAGAGACATTGGATGACTGACCTGCTAGGATACAGACAGACAGAGACAGAGGATGACTAACCTGCTCGGATACAGACAGACAGACAGAGGATGACTGACTTGCTAGGATACAGACAGATAGAGACAGAGGATGACTGACCTGCTAGGATTCAGACAGATAGAGACAGAGGATGACTGACCTGCTAGAATACAGACAGACAGAGACAGAGGATGACTGACCTGCTAGGATACAGACAGATAGAGACAGAGGATGACTGACCTGCTAGGATACAGACAGACAGAGACAGAGGATGACTGACCTGCTAGGATACAGACAGATAGAGACAGAGGATGACTGACCTGCTAGGATACAGACAGACAGAGACCAAGGATGACTGACCTACTAGGATACAGACAGACAGAGACAGAGACAGAGACAGAAAATGACTGACCTGCTAGGATACAGACAGACAGACAGAGAATGACTGACCTGCTAGGAGACAGACAGATAGAGACTGAGGATGACTGACCTGCTAGAATACAGACAGATAGAGACAGAGAATGACTGACCTACTAGGATACAGACAGACAGAGACAGAGACAGAGACAGAAAATGACTGACCGGCTAGGATACAGACAGACAGACAGAGACCGAGGATGACTGACCTGCTAGGATACAGACAGACAGAGACAGAGGATGACTGACCTGCTAGGATACAGACAGACAGAGACAGGGGATGACTGACCTGCTAGGATACAGACAGACAGAGACCGAGGATGACTGACCTGCTAGGATACAGACAGACATAGACCGAGGATGACTGACCTGCTAGGATACAGACAGACAGAGACAGGGGATGACTGACCTGCTAGGATACAGACAGACAGAGACAGGGGATGACTGACCTGCTAGGATAGCCCAGGAGCCATCAACCTGACGATAAAGTACTTGGTCCCTGCCTGTTCCCCAGACCCCCGTCGCTCCCACGGTGACGTGGAGCATTCTTCCTAGAACTCTGGCCCACGAATTGCCCCTTCGGGTGAAGACATTCCCTCCAAAATCCACCGCGTATACCTGCCCATTGCTCGCGTCGATCTGTTTCATCCGTCCCCTGACTTGTCTGCAGAAGAGGGCTTGTGGACAAAGGCAAGAGAGAGAAATCATTCACCAAGAACGCTTCCTCTTAGATTCCTTACCATGTGGAAACAGGCCCTTCGGCACACACCGACCCACAACCCACCCAGGCCCATTCCCCTTCGTCTAACACTATCGGCAATTTAGCGTGGCCAATTCACCTAACCTGCACGTTTTGGATTGTGGGAGGAAACCAGAGCGAACCCACACAGACACGGGGACAATAATGCAAACTCCACACAGAGTCGGGAATTGAACCCAGGTCTCTGGCGCTGTGAGGCAGCAGAGCTAACCACTGTACCACCGTGCCACCCACGCCCAATGGGGAAACACACCTCACGGATCTTTCCCATGGGGCCACGCAGACGAGAAACACACTCCCCGACAGTGAGAAGATTGAACTAATCGAGGTTTCCAAACTACAAGGCGTGTCGGAAAAAAAGGATTTGGGGATCGAAGAAAACTTACACTTCAGAGGCAAGTCCAAGCGTCGAAAGTGCAGATGCTTTGAACGGGAAGGTAGGCTAACATTTACGGGAGAAGGGAACAGAGGATTGCGACGGGGAGTTTCAGTGTGGAAAGACGGGAGGGGGAATCTGGAAAGGTTGCATGGATTAGATGGGCCAAATGTCGTGTCTCCTGGCTGTGGCGCTATGTACATTTCGATATTATTTACTTAAAAGTCTGCGATTTTGGATTTTGAATAAGTGGCATATGGGTTTTTCCATCTGTCTGAAGGGTAAAGATGGGGATTTTGGGTGAGTAACAAGAGCAACAGGCAGGTGAGTAGGGCATTGGCGTGGACAGGTTGAGCAAAGTAACCCAACTCTCTAAATCCTGAATCGATTGTTAATTTGAGATCCCTGTAGACTTATAGAATGTTGGTATCTCGGGGGATAGGGGATGAAAAGGAGTGTCTGAGGAGCTAGGAGGGTGGTGAATGTCAAACAGACTCGAGAGGCTGAATGGTCTCCCCCATCTCTGAGCTCCGATGGTCGGTCCATGTCATTGTGTTGGATATTGTCTTCCGAATGCTCCAGGGCACGGATGTGGAGGTCACTCTGTGCCTGAGAACACAGCAGTGAGAAAAATATTGCCCACCTCGGAACAAACTAGGGCGGGGTTTCACTGATAGGCAAATAAATCAAGGGGTTAGTTTCTGCCTCATGCCGAAATTACCATCGTGCCGTTCCCTGTTCAACCATGAGGGACTCTCTGTGAACATCCAGGAGGAGGCAGACATCAGCACAGGCAGGCCCCAGAGGGTCAGGGAGGGGTCAGGGAGAGGTCAGGGGGTTCAGGGATAGAGCCAGGGCGTCAGGGATGTTAGGGAGGGGTTAGGAGGTCAGGGAGGGGTCAGAGAGGGTGAGGGAGGGGTCGGCGAGGGTGAGGGAGGGTTGGGGGCTAAGTGAGGGGTCAGTGAGGTTGATTGAGGGGTCAGTGAGGGTGAGTGAGGGTAAGTGAGGGGTCAGTGAGGGTGAGTGAGGGTAAGTGAGGGGTCAGTGAGCGGTCAGTGAGTGTGAGTGAGGGGTCAGTGAGGATTCAGTGAGGGTGAGTGAGGGGTCAGTGAGGATGAGTGAGGGGTCAGTGAGAGTAAGTGAGGGGTCAGTGAGGTTGATTGAGGGGTCAGTGAGGGTGAGTGAGGGTAAGTGAGGGGTCAGTGAGCGGTCAGTGAGGGTGAGTGAGGGGTCAGTGAGGATTCAGTGAGGGTGAGTGAGGGGTCAGTGAGGATGAGTGAGGGGTCAGTGAGGGTAAGTGAGGGGTCAGTGAGTGGTCAGAGAGGTTGAGTGAGGGTGAGTGAGGGGTCAGTGAGGGGTCAGTGAGGGTGAGTGAGGGTAAGTGAGGGGTCAGTGAGGATTCAGTGAGGGTGAGTGAGGGGTCAGTGAGGGGTCAGTGAGGGTGAGTGAGGGGTCAGTGAGTGGTCAGTGAGGGTGAGTGAGGGTGAGTGAGGGGTCAGTGAGGGTGAGTGAGGGGTCAGTGAGGGTAAGTAAGGGGTCAGTGAGGATTCAGTGAGGGTGAGTGAGGGGTCAGTGAGGGTAAGTGAGGGGTCAGTGAGTGGTCAGAGAGGGTGAGTGAGGGTGAGTGAGGGGTCAGTGAGGGTGAGTGAGGGGTCAGTGAGGGTAAGTGAGGGGTCAGTGAGTGGTCAGAGAGGGTGAGTGAGGGTGAGTGAGGGGTCAGTGAGGGTGAGTGAGGGGTCAGTGAGGGGTCAGTGAGGGTGAGTGAGGGGTCAGTGAGTGGTGAGTGAGTGGGCAGTGAGGGTCAGTGAGGAGTCAGTGAGGGTTCTGTGAGGGTCAGTGAGGGGTCAGTGAGTGGTCAGTGAGTGGTCAGTGAGGGTTCTGTGGGGGTCAGTGAGGGGTCAGTGAGGGTAAGTGAGGGGTCAGTGAGTGGTCAGTGAGGGGTCAGTGAGGGTTCTGTGAGGGTCAGTGAGGGGTCAGTGAGTGGTCAGTGAGTGGTCAGTGAGGGTTCTGTGGGGGTCAGTGAGGGGTCAGTGAGGGTAAGTGAGGGGTCAGTGAGTGGTCAGTGAGGGGTCAGTGAGGGGTCAGTGAGGATCAGTGAGGGGTCAGTGAGTGGTCAGTGAGTGGTCAGTGAGGGTTCTGTGGGGGTCAGTGAGGGGTCAGTGAGTGGTCAGTGAGGGGGGGGGGGGGGGGTTAGTGCGAATCTTCCCCTTTGATCCCACAGTTGAAGATATTCCTGTCAGAAATCAGGCACCATTCGGGATCCTACCCCCTTCAGTCCCGTTAGCCCTCACTCCTTAACCCCCAGGGGATTGTAGCCCAGTCTGTCCAACCCCCTCCTCACAGGACACCCCTCACTCCGGGTATCAAACCAGTTCCCCTCCTCTGAACCAGCTCCGACCCCCTTCCTTACTAAAACTGCACAGAGTATTAGGGATGTGGTCTCACCAATACCCTGCAGAACTGGACAGAACATGTGCACTTTAATGTCCAATTCCTCTCGTAATAAAGGATAACCTTTAGATGTCAGCGTCCTCACTCAGATTTCTCCAGGCCAGGTGTACACTGAGCAAACAGGATGGTTTGGAATGACAGAGGAAGGATCAGGAAAGCCACTCTGTCCACACCATAGAGATGGACAGCACGGAAACAGACCCTTCGGCCCAACCCGTCCATGCTGACCCAGATATCCCAACCCAATCTATTCCCACCTGCCAGCACCCGGCCCATATCCCTCCAAACCCTTCCTATTCATATCCCCATCCAAATGCCTCTTAAATGTTGTAATTGTACCAGCCTCCACCACATCCTCTGGCAGCTCATTCCATACACGTACCACCCTCTGAGTGAAAACATTGCCCCTTAGGTCCCTTTTATATCTTTCCCCTCTCACCCTGAACCTATGCCCCTCTCGTTTTAGACTCCCCCACCCCAGGGAAAAGACTTTGTCTATTTATCCTATCCATGTCCCTCATAATTTTGTAAACCTCGATAAAGTCACCCCTCAGCCTCCGACACTCCAGGGAAAACAGCCCCAGCCTGTTCAGCCTCTCCCTGTAGCTCAAATCCTCCGACCCTGGCAACATCCTTGTAAATTTTTTCTGAACCCTTTCAATTTAAGTCAAAAACAAACATCCAACCACATACTTCCCCTCCTCAAAGTTTCAAATAGCTGAGCAATTTGATTATGTAAAGGTTGGAATAACGAGGGTAGAGTGTGAGAGGGAGAGGGAGGAGAGAGGGGAGTGTGTGTGTGTGAGAGGGAGGAGAGAGGGGAGTGTATGAGAGAGGGAGGAGAGAGGGGAGTGTGTGTGAGAGAGGGAGGAGAGAGGGATGTGTGAGAGAGAGAGAGACGGAGGAGAGAGGGGACTGTGTGTGTGTGAGAGAGGGAGGAGAGAGGAGAGTGTGTGTGTGTGAGAGGGAGAGGAGAGAGGGGAGTGTGTGTGTGAGAGGGAGGAGAGAGGGGAGTGTGTGTGTGAGAGGGAGAGGAGAGAGGGGAGTGTGTGTGAGAGAGGGAGGAGAGAGGGGACTGTGTGTGTGAGAGGGAGGGAGGAGAGAGGGGGCGTGTGTGTGAGAGGGAGAGGAGAGAGGGGAGTGTGTGTGTGAGAGGGAGAGGAGAGAGGGGAGTGTGTGTGAGAGGGAGGGGAGAGGGGAGTGTGTGTGTGAGAGGGAGAGGAGAGAGGGGAGTGTGTGTGAGAGAGGGAGGAGAGGGGAATGTATGTGTGAGAGGGAGGGAGGAGAGAGGGGGCGTGTGTGTGAGAGGGAGAGGAGAGAGGGGAGTGTGTGTGAGAGGGAGAGGAGAGAAGGGAGTGTGTGTGTGAGAGGGAGAGGAGAGAGGGGAGTGTGTGTGAGAGGGAGGGGAGAGGGGAGTGTGTGTGTGAGAGGGAGAGGAGAGAGGGGAGTGTGTGTGAGAGAGGGAGGAGAGAGGGGACTGTGTGTGTGAGAGGGAGGGAGGAGAGAGGGGGCGTGTGTGTGAGAGGGAGAGGAGAGAGGGGAGTGTGTGTGAGAGGTAGAGGAGAGAGGGGAGTGTGTGTGAGAGAGGGAGGAGAGAGGGGACTGTGTGTGTGTGAGAGAGGGAGGAGAGAGGGGGGTGTGTGTGAGAGGGAGAGGAGAGAAGGGAGTGTGTGTGAGAGAGGGAGGAGAGAGGGGAATGTGTGTGTGTGAGAGAGAGAGGAGAGAGGGAAGTGTGTGTGTGTGTGAGAGGGAGGAGAGAAGGGGGTGTGTGTGAGAGAGGGAGGAGAGAGGGAAGTGTGTGTGAGAGAGGGAGGAGAGAGGGGAGTGTGAGAGAGGGAGAGGAGAGAGGGGAGTGTGTGTGTGAGAGAGGGAGGAGAGAGGGGAGTGTGTGTGTGAGAGAGGGAGGAGAGAGGGGAGTGTGTGTGTGAAGGGGAGAGGGAGGAGAGAGGGCAGTGTGTATGAGAGAGGGAGGGGAGAGGGGAGTGTGTGTGAGAGGGAGAGGAGAGAGGGCAGTGTGTGTGAGAGAGGGAGGGGAGAGGGGAGTGTGTGTGTGAGAGAGGGAGGAGAGAGGGGAGTGTGTGAAGGGGAGAGGGAGGAGAGAGGGGAGTGTGTGTGTGTGAGAGAGGGAGGAGAGAGGGCAGTGTGTGTGAGAGGGAGAGGAGAGAGGGGAGTGTATGAGAGAGGTAGGAGAGAGGGGAGTGTGAGAGAGGGAGAGGAGAGAGGGGAGTGTGTGAGAGAGGGAGAGGAGAGAGGGGAGTGTATGAGAGAGGTAGGAGAGAGGGGAGTGTGAGAGAGGGAGAGGAGAGAGGGCAGTGTGTGTGAGAGAGGGAGAGGAGAGAGGGGAGTGTGTGTGTGAGAGGGAGAGGGAGGAGAGAGGGGAGTGTGTGTGTGAGAGGGAGAGGAGAGAGGGGAGTGTGTGTGGGAGGGAGAGGAGAGAGGGGAGTGTATGAGAGAGGGAGGAGAGAGGGGAGTGTGAGAGAGGGAGAGGAGAGAGGGCAGTGTGTGTGAGAGAGGGAGAGGAGAGAGGGGAGTGTGTGTGTGAGAGAGGGAGGAGAGAGGGGAGTGTGTGTGAGAGGGAGAGGAGAGAGGGGAGTGTGTGTGAGAGGGAGAGGAGAGAGGGGAGTGTGAGAGAGGGAGAGGAGAGAGGGGAGTGTGTGTGAGAGGGAGAGGGAGGAGAGAGGGCAGTGTGTGTGAGAGAGGGAGAGGAGAGAGAGGAGTGTGTGTGAGAGAGGGAGGAGAGAGGGGAGTGTGTGTGAGAGGGAGGAGAGGGGGGTGTGTGAGAAAGGGAGAGGAGTTTTCTGTTGAAGAAACATTGTCACCAAGGGAGGTTAGAGCCAGGTAAGGATGGCAGTGTTGGAGGGAAGGGTTGGGGGAACACTAGCGAGGCAGGGCAGGGGTGAAGTCAGAGAAGAAATAGATTAACATGTCCCAACATTCACCTCCCTGGTCATCGGTTAACTGGTGGGCAGTATCTGTCAGGCAAGAAACAAGGGAGGGGAATTGGAGAGAGGGTTCACAGAGA
Source organism: Chiloscyllium punctatum (assembly GCF_047496795.1). Classification (NCBI taxonomy): domain Eukaryota; kingdom Metazoa; phylum Chordata; class Chondrichthyes; order Orectolobiformes; family Hemiscylliidae; genus Chiloscyllium; species Chiloscyllium punctatum. The sequence goes on along the minus strand of NC_092772.1, from coordinate 53,882,951 downwards.
GAGAGGGAGGGACAGAGTGAGGGGAGCGGGGAGAGAGCACGGTGGGAGAAAGAGAGAGAGAGAGAGACAGAGGGGAGAATGTGTAAGAGAGGTAGAGGAGAGAAAGAGGTGAGTGTGTGTGTGTGAGAGAGAGAGAGATGGGGAAAAGAGAGAAACAGAGGGGAGAGTGTGTGAGGGAGATGGATAGAGAGGGGGAGAGAGAGGGGGAGTGTGGTAGAGAAATAGAGAGAGATAGGGGAGAGAGAGAGGGAGGAATGTGGGAGGGAGAGAGAGTTGGGGGAGAGAGAGACAGAAGGAAGTATGTGTGTGAGAGAGACAGAGAGAGGTGAGTGAGAGAGAAGGAGGAGAGAGGGAGTATGTGTGCAAGATACGGAGAGGGAGAGAGAAACAGGAGAGTTGGGTGGAGGGAGTGTGGGTAGTGTGTGTGAGAGAGAGAGAAAAGTGGGAGAGCGAGAGGGGAGTGTGTGAGAGAGAATTGGGGGAGAGAGAGAATGGAATGTGGGACATAGAGAAAGCTGGGCAGTGTTTGGGAGAGACAGAGAGGGATGTGTGGGGAAATTTGGGGGAGATGTGTATGTGTGTGTACGTGTGCGCATGTGTCCGTGTGTGTGTGTCCGTGTGTGTGTGGGGGGGGGGATTGTGTGTGGGTGTGTATGTATGTGTGGGTGTGTATGTGGGTGTGTGTGAGGGGTGTGTGTGTATGCGTGTGTGTGGGTGTGTGTGTGGGTGTGCGCATGTGTCTGTGTGTGTGTGTGGGTGTGGGTGTGTGTGAGGGGTGTGTGTGTATGCGTGTGTGTGTGTGTGTGTGTGGGTGTGCGCATGTGTCTGTGTGTGTGTGTGTGTGTGTGTGTGTGTGTGGGTGTGTGTGAGGGGTGTGTGTATGCGTGTGCGTGTGTGTGTGTGTGTGGGTGTGCGCATGTGTCCATGTGTGTGTCCATGTGTGTGTGCGTGTGTGTGTGTGGGTGTGTATGTGTGTGTGGGTGTGTATGTGGGTATGTGTGTGTGTGTGTTGGGGTTGTGTGTGGGTGTGTATGTATGTGTGGGTGTGTATGTGGGTGTGTGTGAGGGGTGTGTGTGTGTGTGTGTGTGTGTGGTGTGTGTGTGTATGTGTGTGTGTATGTGGGGGGTATGTGTGCGTGGGTGTGTGTGTCTGTGTGTATGTGTGGGTGTGCATGGGGGTGTGTGTGTATTTGTGGGGGTGTGTGTCTGTGTGTGTGTGTGTGTGCGCACGTGCATGTGTCTGCGTGTGTGTATGTATATGTGTGTGCGTGTGTTTGTGTGTGGGGTGTGTGTGTATGTGTGGGTGTGGGTGTGTGTGTGTGTGTGTGGGGGGGTGTGTGTGTGTGTGGTGCGGGGGTTGTGTGTGTGGGTGTGGGTGTGTGTGTGGGTGTGTGGGGGTTGTTATGTGTGGGGATTGTGTGTGTGTGAGTGTGTGTGGATGTGTGGGGGTTGTGTGTGTGTGTGTGAGGGTTGTGTGTGTGTGTGTGTTGGGGGAGTTGTGTGTGTGGGTGTGGGTGTGTGGGTGTGTAGGCGCTGTGTGGGTGTGGGGGTGTGTGTGTGTGTGTGTGGGTATGTGGGGGCTGTGTGTGGGGGTGTGGGGGTTGTGTGTGTGTGGGTGGGTGTGGGTGTGTGTGTGGGTGTGTGTGGGGGCTGTGTGTGGGGGTGTGGGTGTGTGTGTGTGGGTGTGTGGGGGAGTGGGTGTGTGTGGGTGGGTGTGGGTGTGTGTGGGTGTGTGTGTGTGTGGGTGTGTGTGGGGGCTGTGTGTGGGTGTGTGGGTGCGTGTGTGTCGGTGTGTGAGGGTTGTGTGTGTGGGGGCTGTGTGTGTGGGTGTGTGTGTGTGTGTGAGGGTTGTGTGTGTGTGTGGGTGTGTGTGGGGGATTGTGTGTGTGTGTGGGGGGGGGTTGTGTGTGTGTGTGTGGGTGTGTGTGAGTGTGTGTGTGGGTGTGTGAGTGTGGGTGTTTGGGGGTTGTGTGTGGGGGTGTGTGTGGGGGCTGTGTGTGGGGGTGTGAGTGTGGGTATGTGGGGGCTGTGTGTGTAGGTGTGTGTGTGTGTGTATGAGGGCGTGTGGGAGTTGTGTGTGGGTGTGGGTGTGTTTGTTTGGGGGTTGTGTGTGTGTGTGGGTGTGTGTGTGGGGGGGTTGTGTGTGTGTGGGGGGGGTTGTGTGTGTGTGTGTGTGTGTGTGTGTGTGTGTGTGTGTGTGTGAGTGTGTGCGAGTGAGAGAGAGATAGAGAGTGTGTAAAGAGAGTTTGAAAGAGATTGTGACAGAGCCCGAGTGAGAATGAGAGATAAAGCACATGGGACAAGGCAGGAGAGAGAGGGAGAGAGGGAGTGAGGGAGTGAAGAGAGAACGAGAGAGAATCCGAAAGGGTGAGAAAGAGAGACAGACTGAGAGAGTGAAGGGAGTGAAGAGAAAGGTGAATCTTGAAAGATAGAGAGAGAGAAAATGAGAGAGACAGTGAGAGAGGGTGAAATGTGAAAGTGAGATGGAGAGAGAGTGGGAGAGAGAGGTAGGGAAAATGAGAGTACATAAGGGTGTGAGAGGGAGAGAGAGTGATGGGGACACAGAGAGTAAGTGGGAGAGAGGATGAGAGTGGAAGAAAGGATAGTGGGAGAGAGACAAAAATGGGAAAAAGAGTTGAATGAGGAATGGGGGAGAGAGACAGATTAAGAGAATGTGTTAGAATGAGAGAGAGAAAGAGAGAGAGAGAACGTCGAGTGTGAGGGAATGACAGAGAGGGACTGGGAGATACTGAAAGTGGGAGAGAGTGAGACAGAGAGAGAGAAAACTAGACTTGAAACACAAGGCAGAGTGAGAGACAGTGAAAGACAGAGAGACAGAAAGAGAGAGAGAGAGAGAAAAACAGTGAGAGAGGCAGAGAGAGAGAGACTGTGAGAGGGGCAGAGGTGGAGGAAGATATTGACAGTGTGAAAGAGAGACAGAGAGAGGGAGAGAGACAGTGACAGAGAGAGGGAGAGAGACAGTGACAGAGGGAGGGAGAGAGACAGTGACAGAGAGAGGGAGAGAGACAGTGACAGAGAGGGAGAGAGACAGTGACAGAGAGAGGGAGAGAGACAGTGACAGAGAGAGGGAGAGAGACAGTGACAGAGAGGGAGAGAGACAGTGACAGAGAGAGGGAGAGAGACAGTGACAGAGGGAGGGAGAGAGACAGTGACAGAGGGAGGGAGAGAGACAGTGACAGAGGGATGATGGGCAGGTGCTTGGTGTTGGACAAAGTTAAAACTCACACAACTCCAGGTTAGAGCCCAACAGGTTTATTTGGAATCACTAGCTTTCAGTGCACTGCCCCTGGTCAACCACCTGATGAAGGAGCAGCGCTCCGAAAGCTAGTGCTTCCAATTAAACCTGTTGGACTATAACCCGGTGTTGTGTGATTTTTATCTTCATGACAGAGAGAGAGAGAGAGAGAGAGAGAGAGAGAGAGAGAGAGACTGTGAGAGAGAGAGAGAGAGACAGAGAGAGAGGTAGAGAGAGAGGTAGAGAGAGACTGTGAGAGATAGAAAGAGAGAGAGATAGAGACACAGAGGGACACAGTGAGAGACAGAGATAGAGGCAGTGTGAAAGAGAGAGGGATAGAGACAGAGAGAGATAGAGAGAGAGAGGTAGAGAGAGACTGTGAGAGATAGATAGAGAGAGAAAGAGAGAGAGATAGAGACACAGAGGGACACAGTGAGGGACAGAGATAGAGGCAGTGTGAGAGAGAGAGAGGGATAGAGACAGAGAGAGAGGTAGAGAGAGACTGTGAGAGATAGAGAGAGAGAGAGACACACAGAGGGACACAGTGAGAGACAGATAGAGGCAGTGTGAGAAAGAGAGAGGGTTAGAGACAGAGAGAGAGGGAGAGAGAGAGGTAGAGAGAGACTGTGAGAGATAGAGAGAGAGAGAGACACAGAGGGACACAGTGAGAGACAGATAGAGGCAGTGTGAGAAAGAGAGAGGGTTAGAGACAGAGAGAGAGGTAGAGAGAGAGGTAGAGAGAGACTGTGAGAGATAGAGACACAGAGGGACACAGTGAGACTCAGAGATAGAGGCAGAGTGAGAGAGAGAGAGAGGGATAGAGACAGACAGAGAGAGAGAGAGAGTGTGAGAATGTAGCAGAGGGAGAGAGAGAGGCAGTTAGCAGGAGACAATGAAGAAGATGGGCTGAGTGATGTAGTGAGTGTGTGTGTGTTTGAGAGAGAGAGAGAGTGAAGAAAATAATAGCACTAAACAGAATAGCAAGAGACAATGCAAAACAGAGTGAAAGATGGTGAACGAGGCAGTGTAAATCAGAGGCGTCAAGTGTGTGGAAGATTCCGGATCACAGAGTCGCAGGAAAGTAACCCAGATCTAGAGGATGAAGGGAGAATGAATACTGAGGGTATCAGGGAGAACTCTCACGCCACGTTCACGATTCAAACCAGCAGTCCCTGAAGATTTTGAGAATAGCAGAGGGAAAACATGTGACTCACCCCATGAGCAGACAGGGATCAGGAGCAAGATAAAGACACACAGTCTCATTATCCCGGGAAAGGTCCTGGTTCCTGATAATGCTGCTGATGTACAGTGTCCCGAACACGACGCAGCAGCACTATTTATGAAGAACTGGAAGTGTTAACACACCCCGAGACCAGTTGAGTGCCGGTTGACAAAGTTACCTGATGAAATTTCAAAACGATTGCAGATTGTGGATGGCACAACTCACCACATCAGGAAGAGCAGCTCAGTCACATGAAAAAAACCAGGGGGCGTGAAAAACAAGGCCCCAAATATCGATGGTTCATCCGCACAAAAGTGACACAGGGCCGCACTGTGGGAGGGTCAGTGCTGAGGGAGTGCCGCACTGTCGGAGGGTCAGTGCTGAGGGAGGGCCGCACTGTCGGAGGGTCAGTGCTGAGGGAGTGGGCACTGTCGGAGGGTCAGTGCTGAGGGAGTGCCGCACTGTCGGAGGGTCAGTGCTGAGGGAGTGCCGCACTGTCGGAGGGTCAGTGCTGAGGGAGGGCCGCACTGTCGGAGGGTCAGTGCTGAGGGAGTGGGCACTGTCGGAGGGTCAGTGCTGAGGGAGTGCCGTACTGTGGGAGGGTCAGTGCTGAGGGAGGGCCGCACTGTCGGAGGGTCAGTGCTGAGGGAGGGCCGCACTGTCGGAGGGTCAGTGCTGAGGGAGGGCCGCACTGTCGGAGGGTCAGTGCTGAGGGAGGGCCGCACTGTCGGAGGGTCAGTGCTGAGGGAGTGCCGCACTGTCGGAGGGTCAGTGCTGAGGGAGTGCCGCACTGTGGGAGGGTCAGTGCTGAGGGAGTGGGCACTGTCAGAGGGTCAGTGCTGAGGGAGTGGGCACTGTCGGAGGGTCAGCGCTGAGGGTGTGGGCACTGTCGGAGGGTCAGTGCTGAGGGAGGGCCGCACTGTCGGAGGGTCAGTGCTGAGGGAGTGCCGCACTGTGGGAGGGTCAGTGCTGAGGGAGTGGGCACTGTGGGAGGGTCAGTGCTGAGGGAGTGCCGCACTGTCGGAGGGTCAGTGCTGAGGGAGTGGGCACTGTCGGAGGGTCAGTGCTGAGGGAGTGGGCACTGTCGGAGGGTCAGTGCTGAGGGAGCGCCGCACTGTCGGAGGGTCAGTGCTGAGGGAGTGGGCACTGTCGGAGCGTCAGTGCTGAGGGAGTGTTTTCACTGTGGGAGGGTCAGTGCTGAGGGAGTGGGCACTGTGGGAGGGTCAGTGCTGAGGGAGTGGGCACTGTCGGAGTGTCAGTGCTGAGGGAGTGTTTTCACTGTGGGAGGGTCAGTGCTGAGGGAGTGGGCACTGTGGGAGGGTCAGTGCTGAGGGAGTGTTTTCACTGTGGGAGGGTCAGTGCTGAGGGTGTGCTGCACTGTCGGAGGGTCAGTGCTGAGGGAGTGCCGCACTGTCGGAGGGTCAGTGCTGAGGGAGTGCCGCACTGTCGGAGTGTCAGTGCTGAGGGAGTGCCGCACTGTGGGAGGTTCAGTGCTGAGGGAGTGCCGCACTGTCAGAGGGTCAGTGCTGAGGGAGTGGGCACTGTCGGAGGGTCAGTGCTAAGGGAGTGCCGCACTGTCGGAGGGTCAGTGCTGAGGGAGTGCCGCACTGTCAGAGGGTCAGTGCTGAGGGAGTGGGCACTGTCGGAGGGTCAGTGCTGAGGGACTGCCGCACTGTCGGAGGGTCAGTGCTGAGGGAGTGCCGCACTGTGGGAGGGTCAGTGCTGAGGGAGCGCCGCACTGTCGGAGGGTCAGTGCTGAGGGAGTGCCGCACTGTGGGAGGGTCAGTGCTGAGGGAGTGGGCACTGTGGGAGGGTCAGTGCTGAGGGTGTGCTGCACTGTCAGAGGGTCAGTGCTGAGGGAGGGCCGCACTGTCGGAGGTTCAGTGCTGAGGGAGTGCCGCACTGTGGGAGGGTCAGTGCTGAGGGAGTGCCGCACTGTCGGAGGGTCAGTGCTGAGGGAGTGCCGCACTGTCGGGGGGTCAGTGCTGAGGGAGTGGGCACTGTCAGGGGGTCAGTGCTGAGGGTGTGCTGCACTGTCAGAGGGTCAGTGCTGAGGGAGTGGGCACTGTGGGAGGGTCAGTGCTGAGGGAGTGGGCACTGTGGGAGGGTCAGTGCTGAGGGAGCGCCGCACTGTCGCGGGGTCAGTGCTGAGGGACTGCCTCACTGTCGGGGGGTCAGTGCTGAGGGAGTGCGGCACTGTGGGAGGGTCAGTGCTGAGGGAGTGGGCACTGTGGGAGGGTCAGTGCTGAGGGAGTGGGCACTGTGGGAGGGTCAGTGCTGAGGGAGCGCCGCACTGTCGGGGGGTCAGTGCTGAGGGAGTGCCTCACTGTCGGGGGGTCAGTGCTGAGGGAGTGCCTCACTGTCGGGGGGTCAGTGCTGAGGGAGTGCCTCACTGTCGGGGGGTCAGTGCTGAGGGAGTGCCTCACTGTTGGGGGGTCAGTGCTGAGGGAGTGCCTCACTGTCGGGGGGTCAGTGCTGAGGGAATGGGCACTGTGGGAGGGTCAGTGCTGAGGGAGTGTTTTCACTGTGGGAGGGTCAGTGCTGAGGGAGCGCCGCACTGTCGGGGGGTCAGTGCTGAGGGAATGGGCACTGTGGGAGGGTCAGTGCTGAGGGAGTGCTGCACAAGAACATAGGAACTCGGAGCAGGAGTATGCCCTCTGACCCTCGAGCCTGCTCTGCCCTTCAATAGGATCGTGTCTGATCTTTCTGGGACCCCAGCTTCTCTTACCTACCTGCTCACTGTAACCCTTAATTCATGCACTGTTCAAAAAAAAATCTACCTTCGCTTTTAAAACTTTTATGGACATAACATCTACTACTTCCCTGGACAGGGAATTCCACAGATTCCCAACCCTCTGGGTGAAGAAGCTCCTTGTCAATTCTGTTGGAAACCTGCTCCCCGGAATCTCGAGGCCATTCTCTCCTGTCCTCGTATCACCCAGGCGTGGAAACATCCTCTCTGCTTCTATCTTATCCATCCCCTTCATAATTTTATATGTTTCTGTAAGGATCCCCCCTATTCCTCTGAATTCCAATGAATATAATCCCAGTTTACTCAGTCTCTCCTCGTAAGCCAAACCCCCTAGTCTAACCTAGTCACACCTCTGTCTACCCCCTCCAGTGCCAGGACATCCTTTCTCAAGTAAGGAGACCAAATCTGCACACACTACTCCAGGTGTGGCCTCACCAGCACCCCGTACAGCTGCAACATCACCTCCCTGTTTTTAAACACAATCCCTTTAGTCATGAAGGACAAAATTCCGTTTGCCTTCCTAATTGGCTGTTGGACCTGCAGACCAACCTTCTGGGATTCACGCACAAGAACACCCAGGTCCCTCTGCACAGCAGCAAGCTGCGAGCTTTTACCATTTAAGTCACAGTTCTTTTTAAAGTTACTTCTCCCAAAACGGATGACTTCACATTTACTAACATTGCATTCCCCTCTGCCAGACCTTTGCCCACTCACAAACTATGTTCCTTTGCAAAGTTTCACAGTCGTCTGCACACTTTGATCTCATCTTAGTGTCGTCTGCCAACTTTAACACCCTACACCTGGTCCCCAACGCCAAATCATCTGTATAAATTATAAATAATTGCAGTCCCAACCACCGATCCCGGAGGCACACCACTCATCACTGATTGCCAGCCAGAATAGCACTCAGTTATCCCCACTCTTTAGTTCCTGTTAGTTACCAATCCTTTATCCACGTTGATACTTTACCCCCTAATGCCATGCATCCTTATCTTACACAGCAGCCTCATGTGCGTCTCCTTGTCAAAGGCCCTTTGGAAATCTAGGTGCACCACATCCACTGGGTCCCCGTTGTCCACCTTCCTCGAAATGTCTTCAAAGAATTCCAAAAGATTTGTCAAACATGACCTACCCTTCATGAACCCATGCTGTGTCTGCCCAACATGACAATTTATACCGCGGTGTCCTGCTATTTCTTCCTTGATATTAGACTCAAGAATCTTCCCCACTACAGAGGTTAAGCTCACTGGGTTTATAATTCCCTAGCTTTCGCCTACCTCCCTTTTTAAACAGTGACGTCACATTTGCTGTTTTCCAATTGGCTCAGAATGCCCCAGGGTCCAGTGAACTTTGGAAAATTACCGCAAGTGCGCTTGCTACTTCTCCTGCCATCTCCTTCAATACCCCGGATAGGATCCACTGGGGCCAGGAGACGTGTCTATCCTTAACCCCATTAGCTTGCCCAACACTACCTCTTCTGTAATAATGATCGTTTCCAGCTCCTCACCTACCTTTGTCTCTTTGTCAATTACTGGCATGTTATTAGTATCCTCCATTGTGAAGACCGGTACAAAATACCTGTTCAATACCTCAGCCATTTCATCGTATCCCATGACTAAATGCCCCTTCTCATCCTCTGTACGACCAACATTTACTTTTGCCACTCTTTTTTGATCTATATATTTATAGAAACTTTCGCTATCTGTCTTTATATTGTGGTAGTTCTTTCTCATGTTTTATCTTTCCTTTGTAGCTCTTTTTGTGGCTTTTTGTTAACCTTTAAAGTGTTCTCAATCTTCTAATTTCATGCTGCTTTTGGCCACTTTGAATGCCTCCTCTTTCAATTTGATAGCCTCCCTTATTTCCTGAGACACCCATGGCAGACTACCCCTTTTTCCTGTAGTCCTTCCTTTTCACTGGAGTATACTTTTGCTGAACACTTTGAAAAATTTCTTTGAAAGTCCTCTACTGCTCATCAACTGTCCATAAAGTCTTTGTTTCCAGTCGACTTTAGCCAACTCCTCCCTCATCTGATTGTTATCTCCCTTATTTCAGCACAGGACCCTGCTCTTGGATTTTATCTTCACATTCTCCATCTGTATTCTAAATTCAACCATACAGTGATCACTCCTTCCAAGAGGATCCCTGACTATGAGGTTAATTATTCCTGTCTCATTATACAGGACTAGATCTAGGATGGCCTGCTCCCTCATCAGTTCCATAATATACTGTTCAACAAAACTATCACAGATACACTCAACAAACTCCTCCTCAAGGCTACCCTGACTGAACTAGTTTGACCAGTCTTCATGTAGATTAAAATCCCTCATGACAATAGTCATACCATTTTTAGAGACATTAGTTATTTCTTTGTTTATTGCCCACTCCAATGTGATGTTATTATTTGGCGGCCTATCGACTACGCCTATCAGTGACCTTTTTTTTTGCCTAGAATTTCTCATTTCCACCCAAACGGATTCGACCTCATGCTCCTGAGAGCCGGTATCTCAGCACTGCCCTGGTGTCATCCTTAACTATCAGAGCTACACCACCTCCCTTACCTTCCTGTCTGTCCCTCTGAATAGTCGGACACCCCCTGGGTCTTTAACTCCCATTCTGCAACCATGTCTCTGTAATGGCTACTAAATCATAGACCTTCCCAATAATTTACGCCGTTAACTCAGTACCTTGTTACGAACACTACGAGCATTCAGGTAAAGTGCCCTTATGCTCGTGTTCATACCCTCACGATTTCTGACATCTCTAATAATATCTCCTGAGGTATCCCTCCTTATTTTGCTTTTTTCACAGGCTGCCTTGTAGTTAAACCCTCCCGCACACGAGCTCACCTGCTGCTTACCTTTTTATTTAACATCATCCTCCCTGTCGTTTTCCCTGTCCCTTCCCGCTGACTCCCCTAAAGTCCAGTTGACCACCCTATTTATCCATTCTGCGAGAACACTGGTTCAGGATTGGTTCATGTGTCCCATCGGTACAGCTCCTCCCCCCAGTTCGAAAACAGATGCCAACGCCCCACGTAATGAAACCCCTCTTTTCCACACCGCTCCCATAGCCACATGCTTACTCCCCCAGCTTCCTTATCCCTATGCTAATTTGCATGTGATTCCGGCATTAATCCGGGGATTAGACCCCAAGAGGACAAGAGGGACAGATTCTAGATTAGAGTGGTGCTGGAAAAGCACAGCAGTTCAGGCAGCAGCCGAGGATCTGGAAAATCGCCGTTTGGGGCAAAAGACCTACTGCAGAGTTTACAATTGTCAGCAAGCTTGTGTTAGGATAAGATCCCTCATGGCGCAAGAGTGATTATTTATGTGGAATTCAGTTAGAAGTATGTAACTCTCTAGATTGTTGAGACACTCTAACTGTCTCTAACCGGCTGAGAGTTTTGCAAGTGACAGAACGGTTGGGAGTTTGCAATTGTACAGTGCGTGGGGTTGCAACATAGAGTCAGAGAGATGTACAGCACAGAAACAGACCCTTCGGTCCAACCCGTCCATGCCGACCCAGATATCCCAACCTAATCTAGTCCCACCTGCCAGCACCTGGCCCATATCCCTCCAAACCCTTCCTATTCATATACCCATCCAAATGCCTCTAAAATGCTGTCATTATACCAGCCTCCACCACTTCATCTGGCAGCTCATTCCACACACGTACCACCCTCTGTGTGAAAAAGTTGCCCCTTAGGTCTCTTTTATATCTTTCCCCCCTCAACCTAAACCTATGGCCCTCTAGTTCTGGACTCCCCCACCCCAGGGAAAAGACTTTGCCTATTTACCCTATCTATGCCCCTCATGATTTTGTAAACCTCGATAAGGTCACCCCTCAGCCTCCGACGCTCCAGGGAAAACAGCCCCAGCCTGTTCAGCCTCTCCCTGTAGCTCAAATCCTCCAACCCTGGCAACATCCTTGTAAATCTTTTCTGAACCCTTTCAAGTTTCACAACATCTTTCTGATAGGAAGGAGACCAGAATTGCACGCAATATTCCAAAAGTGGCCTAACCAATGTCCTGTACAGCCGCAACATGACCTCCCAGCTCCTGTACTCAATACTCTGACCAATAAAGGAAAGCATACCAAACACCTTCTTCACTATCCTATCTACCTGTGACTCGACTTTCAAGGAGCTATGAACCTGCACTCCAAGGTCTCTTTGTTCAGCAACACTCCCTAGGACCTTACCATTAAGTGTATAAGTCCTGCTAAGATTTGCTTTCCCAAAATGCAGCACCTCACATTTATCTGAATTAAACTCCATCTGCCACTTCTCAGCCCATTGGCCCATCTGGTCCAGATCCTGCTGTAATCTGAGGTAACCCTCTTCACTGTCCACTACACCTCCAATTTTGGTGTCATCTGCAAACTTACTACCTATACCTTCTACGTTCACATCCAAATCATTTATATAAATGATGAAAAGTAGAGAACCCAGCACCGATCCTTGTGGCACTCCACTGGTCACAGGCCTCCAGTCTGAAAAACAACCCTCCACCACCACCCTCTGTCTTCTACCTTTGAGCCAGTTCTGTATCCAAATGGCCAGTTCTCCCTGTATTCGATGAGATCTAACCTTGTTAATCAGTGTCCCATGGGGAACCTTGTTGAATGCCTTACTGAAGTCCATATAGATCACATTCACTGCTCTGCCCCCAACAATCCTCTTTGTCACTTCTTCAAAAAACTTGATCAAGTTTGTGAGACATGATTTCCGATGCACAAAGCCATGTTGACTATCCCTAATCAGACCCTGCCTTTCCAAATACATGTACATCCTGTCCCTCAGGATTCCCTCCAACAACTTGCCCACCACTGAGGTCAGGCTCACCGGTCTATAGTTCCCTGGCTTGTCTTTACCGCCCTTCTTAAACAGTGGCACCATGTTGGCCAACCTCCAGTTTTCTGGCACCTCACCTGTGACTATCGATGATACAAATATCTCAGCAAGAGGCCCAGCAATCACTTCTCTAGCTTCCCACAGAGTTCTCGGGTACACCTGATCAGGTCCTGGGGATTTATCCACCTTTAACCGTTTCAAGACATCCAGCACTTCCTCCTCTGTAATCTGGACATTTTGCAAGATGTCGTTATTTATTTCCCTACAGTCTATATCTTCCATATCCTTTTCCACAGTAAATACTGAAGCAAAATACTCGTTTAGTATCTTCCCCCATCTCCTGCAGCTCCACACAAAGGCCACCTTGCTAATGGGCTCTATTCCCTCCCTAGTTACCCTTTTGTCCTTAATATATTCGTAAAAACCCTTTGGATTCTCCTTAATTCTATTTGCCAAAGCTATCTCATGTCCCCTTTTTGCCCTCCTGATTTCCCTCTTAAGTATACTCCAACTTTCTTTATACTCTTCTAAGGATTCACTCGATCTATCCTGACTGTACCTGACATATGCTTCCTTCTTTTCCTTAACCAAACCCTCAATTTCTTTAGTCATCCAGCATTCCCTACACCTACCAGCCTTCCCTTTCACCCTGACAGGAATATATTGGCTCTGGACTCTTGTTATTTCATTTCTGAAGGCTTCCCATTTTCCAGCCGTCCCTTTACCTGCGAACATCTGCCCCCAATCAGCTTTCGAAAGTTCTTGCCTATTAATTAGCCTTCCTCCAATTTAGGACTTCAACGTTTAGCTCTGGTCTACCCTTTTCCATCAGTATTTTGAAACTAATAGAATTACGTTCGCCTGCCCCAAGATGCAGACACCTCCAAAAGCAGGGGGTAAAATCTCCATTGGCTCCGTGTCAATGGTGTGGGACATCTGGCCAATTTGTGTCTCAGCATGGCAGGAGATGGAGTTTGTATTTTACGAATCGAATCTGGAATTGAGCCTCATGTTGACTGGGAATCCATCGTTGGGAAAAACCCATCTGGTTCACTGGGCCTACATGTGGCTCCAGACCATCAGCAACGTGGTTGACCCCTCACTGCCCTCTGGGTAATAGGGACGGGCAATTGATACTGGCCCAACCAGCTACCTCCTCACCCCGTGAATTAATAAATAAATGTTGGGCCTTTGAGTAGGCCGTAGCAGTGGTTTGGGGAAATGGGTAGATCAAAGTCTGGTCCAAAATTGTGACCCAGTTTCATGTTGTTTGTCAAACATACAGAGAGAGGGAGAGAGATAGAGAGACCTGAATAGAGTAAACAGTGGTGAGAAGGTGTGAAAATTGCCACATCCTGTTGGCAGCTAAATTGAAAAACAAGTTAGCTCACAGGATGTGTCAGTTTTGCCTGCAGAAGGCAGTCTTTCCCCTCAATGCCCGAGGCATGTGTTAGTGAGAGTTTTTTGGAGACGCAGACTGTGAGTTACGGACTCAGGGGGTCTGACAGTACGGAAACAGACCCTTCGGCCTACCCAGTCCATGCTGATCCTAATCCCAAACTAAATTAGTCCCACACCTGCCTGCTCCTGGCTCATATCCCTCCAACCCTGTCCTGTTCATGTCCTGATCCCAATGCCTTTTAAACTGTACCCACATCCCCCACTTCCTCAGGAAGGTCATTCCACACTTGAGTCGTTCCCTGTGGGGAAAAAGCTGCACTTTTTAAATCTTTGTCCTCTCACCTTAAGAGTACGAACCCTAGTTCTGAACTCCCCACCCTAGGGAAAAGATCCTCATTATTCACCTTTTTTTAATGTCTCCTCAAGGTTTTTAGAAACTTCCATAAGGCCACCCAAATCCCACCCCCCTCCCCCCCCAACCAACCCCTCCCCCACCCTCAATCTTCGACGCTCTGGTGAAAAACGTACCAGCCCGTTTTGATATCTCAAACCTTCCAGTCCTGGCACATCCTGGTCAATCTTTTCCGAACCCTCTCCAGTTTTAACAATATCCTTCCTGTGACAGGGCGACCGGAACTGGACACAGAGTTCACATTCAGGAGCGCAGTGGTCTATGATCCCAACGCTGTGCACTCCCCCTCTGCTCACTCCCCCTCTGTGCTGCAGTAGCACAGACACTACCACCCCCCCCCCCTCTTCCTCCACCCTCATTGTTAATGGCCCCTTCCCCGGGAGTGACTCTGTGTCATTTACCTCAGGAAGGAGTCGTCACCCTGCGAGGGGGTGCAGTCTAGATTGACGCCAGATCTGGAATCACAAGGAAAGATCCCACAAGTTATAGAGGAGGCTTGGGCACCGACTGTAATTCAGGATGGAACAGAGGGAAGACCTTTCCCAGTGTGGATCTGCCTTCTCTGCTGCAAGTCTAGACCTTTCATTCCTTGATTAGAGTCATAGAGATGTGCAGCACGGAAACAGACCCTTCGGCCCAACACATCCGTGCCAACCCAGATATCCTAACCTCATCTATTCCCATTTGTCGGCATTTGGCCCATAGCCCTTCCAGCTCATACACCCACCCAGTTGCCTTTTGATTGTCCCAGCCTCCACCACTTCCTCTGGCAGCCCATTCCATACACACACCATCCTACTGACCCTCCTACCCCGTCCGAACTGACCCTCTGACAGTAATTGGGAAATCGGTCCCACAAAAGGCGTTGGGTCAACTGTTCATTTTCAATGTCGAACGGTTTGTTTTACCAGTTGGATAGGACTTACGGGTGAGGCAAAACCAGGGACCGCTCAGGGACAGGGATTGATTGAAGCGAATGGGGAGGGGTGGGGAGGGGGGGGTGAAATAGAGAGGAAGGGCTGAATCGCCCACTCTCGCTCTACTCTCCCAGAGTTCAGGGCAGAATGTGCGCACTCGTTTTCAGAATGGAGGTACTCTCTCGCACTCCACATCGCGAGGAGATTGGATGATGGAGATTGGACATAGGTTCGCGAACTATTCGGCAAGCTGAACGCCGTCAGATGTGCGATGTCCCAGCTGAGATTGTGGTCACACTCAGACTCACAGCCCACTCACCGACACATGGGCACTGTTCTATTTTTTATTCTAACCACAAACAAAAAGCCCCAGGGCCACTGTCTGTTGCCAGCCATCTCAAGAATCAGGAATAGACACTGCTCTATGCCGCCTCAGAGGCTGACTTAATAGGTCGCTGAGTCAAACAGTGTTGTGATTCCAACTCCTGGGTCAGTGCTGAGGGAGCACGGCATTGTGGGAGGGTCAGTGCTGAGGGAGCACGGCATTGTGGGAGGGTCAGTGCTGAGGGAGCACGGCATTGTGGGAGGGTCAGTGCTGAGTGACCACGGCATTGTGGGAGGGTCAGTGCTGAGTGACCATGGCATTGTGGGAGGGTCAGTGCTGAGTGACCACGGCATTGTGGGAGGGTCAGTGCTGACAGAGCACGGCATAGTGGGAGGGTCAGTGCTGACAGAGCACGGCATAGTGGGAGGGTCACTGCTGAGTGACCACGGCATTGTGGGAAGGTCAGTGCTGATGGAGCACAGCATTATGGGAAGGTCAGTGCTGAGTGACCACGGCATTGTGGGAGGGTCAGTGCTGAGTAAGCACGGCATTGTGGGAAGGCCAGTGCTGAGGGAGCATGGCATTGTGGGAGGGTCAGTGCGAAGGGAGTACGGCATTGTGGGAGGGCCAGTGCTGAATGAGCACAGCATTGAGAGAAGGTCAATGTTGAGGGAGCACGGCATTGTGGGAAGGTCAGTGTGCTGTGGGAGCACGGCATTGTGCAAGGGCCAGTGCTGAGGGAGTACAGCATTGTGAGAGGGTCAGTGCTGAGGGAGCACGGCATTGTGAGAGGGTCAGTGCTGAGGGAGCACGGCATTGTGGGAATGTCAGTGCTGAGGGAGCACAGCATTGTGGGAAGGTCAGTGCTGAGGGAGTAAGGCATTATGTGAGGTCCAGTACGAAGTGAGCACGGCATTGTGGGAGGGTCAGTGCTGACAGAGCACGGTATTGTGGGAATGTCAGTGCTGAGGGAGCACGGCTTTGTGGGAAGGTCAGTCCTGAGGGAGCGTGGCATTGTGGGAGCACGGCATTGTGGGAGGGTCAGTGCTGAGTGAGCACGGCATTGTGGGAAGGTCAGTGCTGAGGGAGCACAGCATTATGGGAAGGTCAGTGCTGAGGGAGCACAGCATTGTGGGAAGTTCAGTCCTGAGGGAGCATGGCATTGTGGGAAGGTCAGTGCTGAGGGAGCATGGCATTGTGGGAAGGTCAGTGCTGAGTGACCATGGCATTGTGGGAATGTCAATGCTGAGGGAGCAGGGCATTGTGGGAATGTCAGTGCTGAGTGAGCACGGCATTGTGGGAATGTCAATGCTGAGGGAGCATGGCATTGTGGGAAGGTCAGTGCTGAGGGAGCACGGCATTGTGGGAATGTCAGTGCTGAGGGAGTATGGCATTGTGGGAAGAGCAGTGCTGAGGGAGCATGGCATTTTGGGAGGGTCAGTGCTGAGGGAGCACGGCATTATGGGAAGGTCAGTGCTGAGGGAGCACAGCATTGTGGGAAGTTCAGTCCTGAGGGAGCATGGCATTGTGGGAAGGTCAGTGCTGAGGGAGCATGGCATTGTGGGAAGGTCAGTGCTGAGTGACCATGGCATTGTGGGAAGGTCAGTGCTGAGTGAGCACGGCATTGTGGGAATGTCAATGCTGAGGGAGCACGGCATTGTGGGAAGGTCAGTGCTGAGTGAGCACGGCATTGTGGGAATGTCAATGCTGAGGGAGCACGGCATTGTGGGAAGGTCAGTGCTGAGGGAGCATGGCATTGTGGGAAGGTCAGTGCTGAGGGAGTACGGCATTGTGGGAAGGTCAGTGCTGAGGGAGTACGGCATTGTAGGAAGAGCAGTGCTGAGGGAGCATGGCATTTTGGGAAGATCAGTGCTGAGTGACCATGGCATTGTGGGAATGTCAATGCTGAGGGAGCATGGCATTGTGGGAAGGTCAGTGCTGAGGGAGCACGGCATTGTGGGAGGGTCAGTGCTGAGTGACCATGGCATTGTGGGAATGTCAATGCTGAGGGAGCACGGCATTGTGGGAAGGTCAGTGCTGAGTGACCACGGCATTGTGGGAAGGTCAGTGCTGAGTGAGCATGGCATTGGGTCACAAAGCTCATCTTTTTTTTAAAAGGCTGTTCCTTGGCTCAAGGTGGCTCTGTCTTTGATTTTTTTCAGAGGGGCCATAAACCGGGCCGGGCTCCGATCCGTCTGGTTTGGTACAGAGATGGAAAGGATTCTCAGAGGCCTTTAGTTTATATGTAAACAGATGAGACTTCAGGCCAAAGTGGTCATGTTTTAGAAGTGACCTGTATAAAGAAAGGGGAATGGCCAGCTCTCCAGCTGAGCTGAGCGATTTAGTTCAGTCTGACCTGGTAAGAGGTTCAACACAGAGCTGTGTGGAAAGTCTCTCTCTCCCTTCTGCCCATCAACTTCAACCAGTAAGCATGTGTTCCATTTGTCCTGGGGGTATTAAAGGGAGTTTACTTATTGGGACTGTTGTGTATATTCAGAACAGCATAATTATGTCTAGCTTGGATAGACAGAGTTCTGTAGGGGTTCTTTATTCTGTTCTTTGTGTTTCATTGTGTAATTTTGTGAAGAAACTTTCGCCTGTTTTAAAATCTGTTCGTCAACCTAACTATTTTAGTCCGGGTAATTTACACTGTACGCTTACCGGAGCAGATTGCAAAGTTATGTCTAAGGGCTGCCAGGTTGAGAATGTTTTGAGTGGTCTGCCCTAGTCCATAACAGATTGGGGGCACCTTGTGGGATTTTACCCAGCGAGTGGTAGGTGCTAGTGTCCGTATTTGTTGGTGTTGGTTTGGTTCGGTAGACAGACCTTGGGATAGGGATGACTCTTTCAGTCACAAAACATCTTCTGGATGGGGACGCGGTGACTTTGGAAGGTTTGCAAAAGGGGAATAAGACCAAGCTGCAGGAATTAGCCGAGAAGCTGGAGCTGCCTGCTTCTGTGAGGAAAGGAGAGATAATTACAGCAGTCGCTCGGAGTTTAAACTTGCCGGAGAAACCATCAGAACCTGCAGACTTGGCAAGGATTCAATTGCAAACGAAGCAGCTTGAGTTAGAGGTGAGCGATAAGGAAAGGGCAGCAGAAATAAGATAGTTTGAGTTATGATTAGAAGCAGAAGAGAGGGGGAAGAAAGAGAGTGCTGAGAAAGAAAAAGAGAGAGGCTTTGGACTTCAAAAACCGACACTTAAAAAGGAAAGTCAGCTTAAAAAGGCTGGAGGTCAAGATTGAGAGGAGGCTCAGTGAGGGAGTAATGTGAACTGGTGTTGAAGAGCAGAGGGTTAAAACAGCAAGGCTGGCGGCTGAATGGGGCTGATGATTATGAGCTGGCCCCATAAAACCCGGTTTTGCCTCCCAGAATCCATTTCAGTCCATGAGGGGTAGATACTGGAGCAAAGAGACATCCTCACGTGGAAAGGAAAAGGTAGGTCTCGGTGAAGATCATAAGGATAACTTACCGCAGGGAAAAAAAGAAACCCTTGAGGTGGACAAAGAAGTTAAAAAGCTCCGGTGTTCCCATTGTAATAAAGTGGGCCCCACAAAATCACAGGATTGGGAGAGCAGATAAGCCTGGGAGTCTTGTTGGACTAGTAACAAAAGAGCACAAGGGAAGTTAGACAGCTGGCTCAGAGTGTACAAGATGATCAGAGGGTGGTTGCGGAGGAGGTGTCAGATCTGCTTCAAAAAATAGACATGCGAGGGGAACGTTTATTCACACAGGCCAGGAGCAGCAGGTCAGGAGGTTACAGTGTTAAGGGACACAGGATCCTCCCAGTCTGTGATGCTGTACTCCTGAGGGACTATTGCCAGAAAAGGTACTGGTAACAGGAATTCACAGCGAGATTAAGAAGTGCTGAGTTATGTAAAGTGAGGCGAGAGAGTCCAGAGAAGAGTGACAGATTTGTAGTAGGAGCCCTGGACAAACTCTCAGCTCCAGGAATACAATCTGTCCTTGCAAATGATACAGCTGACTCACCAGTAGGCGTGCTGCCTACTGTAGTTGAAAGGCCAGTGGATAGGCAGGCAACTGAAGACTTGGAGAATGTTTATCCAGTAATTTTCCCTGATTATGTGATCACAAGATCACAGAGGCACGAGCTGAAACAGGAGAGATCAAAAGGCACAGATAAGGAAGCTGACACAGTGTTATCCTAAACTTGCTTCGATCGGATAAGTGTGACAGAGCAGGAGCAAATAGGTAAGAATGCTAGTACCTTTAGCTCTGCTAAACTGATGGAATTACAGCAGAAAGACGAGGTGTTGAAACAGTGATATCAAAAGGCATTTACTGAGAAAGAAAGTGAATGCATTCCTGTCTGTTATTACTTAACAAATGATGTCTTAATGAGGAAATGGAGACCATCACACATTCAAGCAGATGAGAAACGGGCAGAGATTCATCAAATTGTTTTTGCCAGTAGGGTATAGAAAGGAGGCGCTGCGAGTGGTGCATGAGCTACCACTTGGAGGTCATTTAGGGGTGAGGAAAACACAGGCTAAAATACAAAGCCATTTTTATTGGCCTGCACTACACAAGGACGTAGTTGAATTTTGCCAGATGTGTCATAAGTGTCAACTAATTGGAAAACCACAGGCAGCAATAAAACCTGCATCTTTAATACCTATTCCAGCATTTGAGGAGCCTATCACAAGAGTCTTGATTGATTACCTCAAACAAAAAGTGGGAATAAGTATTTATTAACAATAATGGATTTGTTGACTCAATGTCCAGGGGCAATCCCATTACACAACATGTCTGCTAAAAGGGTTGTAGAACTACTTAAATGTTTTACTAGATTGGTGTTTTACTGCCAATAGAAATCCAGTCAGATCAAGGATCAAACTTCACACCAAACTATTCAAGGAGGTTGTGGATAATTTGGGAATAAAGCAATTCAAATCTACTGCGTACCATCCAGGATCGGAGGGAGCACTAGAGAGATGGTGTCAAACACTAAAGGCCATGTTGCGGGATTTATGGTCAGGATTATCCAGATGTTTGGGATAAGAGAGTTCCGTTTGCACTTTTTGCCATCAGAGATACACTGAATGAATCGACCAAATTCAGTCCATTTGAATTAATATCTGGGCATGAAGTAGGAGGACCGTTAAAATTGATTACCAAGAAATCGATGAGTCAGAATTCAGAGACCACCCATTTGGACGACGTGTCAAATTTAGAGAACGATTAAATAGAGCTGGAGAGTTGGCTAGACAGCATTTAAAAGTATCACAACATATAATGAAACAAGAAGTGGATAAGAAATCACAAATTCACCATTTTGCAACTGGGCAGAAGGTATTGGTGTTACATCCAGTAAGAGGTCAGCCTTTAAAAGCCAGGTTTGGTGGACCGTATCAGATCGAGTGAAAATTGAGTGAGGTGAACTACTTGGTAAGGACTCCAAACAGGAAGAAATCTCACAGATTGTGTGATGTGAATATGCTCAAAAGGTATTTTGATCGGGAAGGAAAGCAAGAGGAGAAGACGATAATGATTACAGCACAGAAGGAAGATCCAAGTGCAGAGGGTTCTGAATTGGACATTCCTCAAATCAGATTGGACAATGAGGAAGTTGTCAAAAATTGGGATAAATTATTGAGTTACCTTCCACAAGAAAATCAAAATGACCTGAAGGAGTTATTACTTGAGGATAGACAAGTCCCCCGGGCCTGACGGGATATATCCGAGGATTATGTGGGAAGTAAGAGAGGAAATTGCAGTACCGTTGGCAATGATCGTTTCGTCTTCACTGTCAATGGGGGTGGTGCCAGGGGACTGGAGAGTGGCGAATGTTGTGCCCCTGTTCAAAAAAAGGGAATAGGGATAACCCCGGGAATTACAGGCTAGTTAGTCTTACTTCGGTGGTAGGCAAAGTAATGGAAAGGGTACTGAGGGATAGGATTTATGAGTATCTGGAAAGACACTGCTTGATTAGGGACAGCCAGCACGGATTTGTGAGGGGTAGGTCTTGCCTTACAAGTCTTATTGAATTCTTCGAGGAGGTGACCAAGCATGTGGGTGAGGGTAGAGCGGTAGATGTAGTGTACATGGATTTTAGTAAGGCATTTGATAAGGTTCCCCATGGTAGGCTTATGTGGAAAGTCAGGATGCATGGGGTAGTGGGAAGTTTGGCCAATTGGATAGAGAACTGGCTAACCGGTTGAAGTCAGAGAGTGGTGGTAGATGGTAAATATTCAGCCTGGAGCCCAGTTACAAGTGGAGTTCCGCAGGGATCAGTTCTGGGTCCTCTGCTGTTTGTAATTTTTATTAATGACTTGGAAGAGGGAGTCGAAGGGTGGGTCAGTAAATTTGCAGACGATACGAAGATTGGTGGAGTTGTGGATAGTGAGGAGGGCTGTTGTCGGCTGCAAAGGGACTTAGATATGATGCAGAGCTGGGCTGAGGAGTGGCAGATGGAGTTCAACCCTGTCAAGTGTGAGGTTGTCCATTTTGGAAGGACAAATAAGTATGCGGAATACAGGGTTAATGGTAGGGTTCTTGGTCAGGTGGAGGAACAGAGGGATCTTGGGGTCTATGTACATAGATCTTTGAAGGTTGCCACTCAGGTGGATAGAGTTTGTAAGAAGGCCTATGGAGTATTATCGTTCATTAGCAGAGGGATTGAATTCAAGAGTCGTGAAGTGATGTTGCAGCTGTACAGGACTTTGGTTAGGCCACAGTTGGAGTACTGTGTGCAGTTCTGGTCGCCTCACTTTAGGAAAGATGTGGAAGCTTTGGAGAGGGTGCAGAGAAGATTTACCAGGATGTTGCCTGGAATGGAGAGTAGGTCGTACGAGGACAGGTTGAGAGTTCTCGGCCTTTTCTCGTTGGAACGGCGAAGGATGAGGGGTGACTTGATAGAGGTTTATAAGATGATCAGAGGAATAGATAGAGTAGACAGTCAGAAACTTTTCCCCCGGGTACAATAGAGTGTTACAAGGGGACATAAATTTAAGGTGAAGGGTGGAAGGTATGGGGAGATGTCAGGGGTAGGTTCTTTACCCAGAGAGTGGTGAGGGCATGGAATGCGCTGCCTGTGGGAGTGGCAGAGTCAGAATCATTGGTGACCTTTAAGCGGCAATTGGATAGGTACATGGATAGGTGCTTAAGCTAGGACAAATGTTCGGCACAACATCGTGGGCTGAAGGGCCTGTTCTGTGCTGTATTGTTCTATGTTCTGTGTTCTATTACTATCACATGGGGAGATATGTGGAAATAAACTGGGAAGTACTACCCTAATTGTGCATGATGTAGATATAGGAGATGGTTTTCCGATTAAGTAACATCCTTATCGGCATAACCCTCTAAAGTTGGCACAGGTTCAGAAGGAGAAAGAGCGCACACTCCGAGATGGCATAATCGAAGTGGGGTTACAGTGACTGGAGCTCACTCATAGTCGTGGCGCCAAGGTCAGATGGTACCCAACAGTTAAGTGTGGACTATCACAAAGTCAATGCTGTTACAAAGACTGACGCATATCCAATTCCACGGCTGGAGGACTGTGTCGGAAAAGTGGGACAAGCAATTTAGTTACCATAGTTATATATGTCTGATTAGACTACTAACTGGGTTTTGAAGAGTTTTTGTACCGATGGTTCATTTTGTTTTAAGCAGGAAGGTGTCACACTGGTCCCTTTTTTTACTAAAAGGCCGTTCCTTGGCTCAAGGAGACTCTGTCTTTGATTTTTTTCAGAGGGGTAATAAACCGGGCCGGGCTCCGATCCGTCTGGTTTGGTACAGAGATGGAAAGGATTCTCAGAGGCCTTTAGTTTATATGTGAACAGATGAGACTTCAGGCCAAAGTGGTCATGTTTTAGAAGTGACCTGTATAAAGAAAGGGGAGTGGCCAGCTCTCCGGCTGAGCTGAGCGATTTAGTTCAGTCTGACCTGGTAAGAGGTTCAACACAGAGCTGTGTGGAAAGTCTCTCTCTCTCTCTCTCTCTCTCTCTCTCTCTCTCGCTCTCTTTCTGCCCATCAACTTCAACCTGTAAATGTGTTCCATTTGTACTGGGGGTTTTAAAGGGAGTTTGCTTTATTGGGACTATTGTGCATATTCAGAACAGCATAATTATGACTAGTTGGATAGATTGAGTTCTGTAGGGGTTCCTTATTCTATTCTTTGTGTCTCATTGTGTAATTTTGTGAATAATATTTTGGTCTGTTTTAAAACCGAGTAGTAAGCCGAGCTATTTTACTCTGGACAATTTTCACTGTACATTTAGCAAACAAATTGCAAAGTTATGGTCTAGGGCTGCGTGCTTAAAAATGCTTTGAGTGGATAATCCTAGTCCATAAAAGATTGGGGGGGTGTCAATGCTGAGGGAACACGGCACTGTGAGACGGTCAGGAGTGAGGGAGCGCCGCACTGTCGGAGGGTCAGTGCTGAGGGAGTGCCGCACTGTCGGAGGGTCAGTACTGAGGGAGTGCCGCACTGTCGGAGGGTCAATGCTGAGGGAGGGCCGCACTGTCGGAGGGTCAGTGCTGAGGGAGTGCCGCACTGTCAGAGGGTCAGTGCTGAGGGAGTGCTGCACTGTCGGAGGGTCAGTGCTGAGGGAGGGCCGCACTGTCGGAGGGTCAGTGCTGAGGGAGTGCCGCACTATCGGAGGGTCAGTGCTGAGGGAGTGCCGCACTGTCGGAGGGTCAGTGCTGAGGGAGTGGGCACTGTCGGAGGGTCAGTGCCAAGGGAGTGGGCACTGTCGGAGGGTCAGTGCTGAGGGAGCGCCGCACTGTCGGAGGGTCAGTGCTGAGGGAGTGCCACACTGTCAGAGGGTCAGTGCTGAGGGAACACTGCACTGTTGGAGGGTCAGTGCTGAGGGAGTGCCGCACTGTCGGAGGGTCAGTGCTGAGGGAGTCCCGCACTGTCAGAGAGTCAGTGCTGAGGGAGTGGGCACTGTCAGAGGGTCAGTGCTGCGGGAGTGCTGCACTGTCGGAGGGTCAGTGCTGAGGGAGCACTGCACTGTGGGAGGGTCAGTGCTGAGGGAGTGCCGCACTGTCGGAGGGTCAGTGCTGAGTGAGTGCTGCACTGTCGGAGGGTCAGTGCTGAGGGAATGCCGCACTGTCGGAGGGTCAGTGCTGAGGGAGTGCCGCACTGTCAGAGGGTCAGTGCTGAGGGAACACTGCACTGTCGGAGGGTCAGTGCTGAGGGAGTGCCGCACTGTCGGAGGGTCAGTGCTGAGGGAGTCCCGCACTGTCAGAGAGTCAGTGCTGAGGGAGTGGGCACTGTCAGAGGGTCAGTGCTGCGGGAGTGCTGCACTGTTGGAGGGTCAGTGCTGAGGGAGCACTGCACTGTGGGAGGGTCAGTGCTGAGGGAGTGCCGCACTGTCGGAGGGTCAGTGCTGCGGGAGGGCCGCACTGTGGGAGGGTCAGTGCTAAGGGAGCGCCGCACTGTCGGAGGGTCAGTGCTGAGGGAGCGCCTCACTGTGGGAGGGTCAGTGCTGAGGGAGTGCCGCACTGTGGGAGGGTCAGTGCTGAGGGAGCGCCGCACTGTCGGAGGGTCAGTGCTGAGGGAGTGCCGCACTGTCGGAGGGTCAGTGCTGAGGGAGCACCGCACTGTCAGTGGGTCAGTGCTGAGGGAGTGCCGCACTGTCTATTCTCCCTGTGTGAGGGCGTTTCTGCTGCAGTACACTCGGTCTGTCACCAGAGGATGTTATCAGCCAGTGCTGAGGATACATTCTCTCGATTCTGAGCTCTACTGCAATTTTGAGCTAAAAATGGGATGGAAACTGGTAAGTGTTCATAAAAACAACAACAGGAAGTTACAGTTTCAAAACCCTTTTATAAAAAGCTGATCTTGATCATGTGCGGTGCCCATTTTTCCTGTGCACCTCCACTCTCAGCAGAAGGTGTGAAAATGTGTGTGGGTTTTACCCTTGAGACCCTTACATACCGAATTACACAGTGATCTGTACATGTGTTTCACTTCCCGCCTCTGCTGGGAGATTCCAGACCCCATTTGTAGCAAGTTCTTTAAAGACTTTGTTCAGTTCCCTGAGATTAGAAGATTAGAATTAGAATGCTTACAGCGTGGAAACAGGCCCTTCGGCCCAACAAGTCCACACCGACCCGCCACCCACCCATTCTCCTACATTTACCCCTTTACCTAACACTACGGGCAATTTAGCATGGCCAATTCACCTAACCTGCACATCTTTGGACTGTGGGAGGAAACTGGAGCATCCGGAGGAAACCCACGCAACACGGGGAGAATGTGCAAACTGCACACAGACAGTCGCCTGAGGCGGGAATTGAACCCAGGTCCCTGGCGCTATGAGGCAGCAGTGCTAACCACTGTGCCACCGTGCCGCCCAGGCAGGAACCCTGGGAGACAGTGCGAGCACAACGCACACATCCACCAGTCTCTTAACGTAA
This sequence comes from Chiloscyllium punctatum, assembly GCF_047496795.1. Taxonomy (NCBI): domain Eukaryota; kingdom Metazoa; phylum Chordata; class Chondrichthyes; order Orectolobiformes; family Hemiscylliidae; genus Chiloscyllium; species Chiloscyllium punctatum. The sequence continues at coordinate 53,857,424 of NC_092772.1, read as the reverse complement.
TGCTGCAGGATGATAAAGTGGTCGAAATAAAACCACAAATGATAATAGACAATAGGTGCAGGAGTAGGCCATTCTGCCCTTCGAGCCTGCACCACCATTCAATATGATCATGGCTGATCATCCTTAATCAGTATCCTGTTCCTGCCTTATCTCCAGAACGCTTGATTCCACTATCCTTCAGAGCTCTATCCAACTCTTTCTTAAATGAATCCAGAGACTGGGCCTCCACTGCCCTCTGGGGCAGAGCATTCCACACAGCCACTACTCTCTGGGTGAAGACGTTTCTCCTCAAACTCTGCTGAAAATCTGAAACTAAACCAGATACTGTTGGAAAAGCTCAGCGGGTCTGGCAGCACCTGTGGAGAGAAACCAGAGTTAACCTTTCGGGTCCTGGTGACCCTTCCTCAGAACCCAGTGTTAAGCACGGTGGCTCAGTGGTTAGCACTGCTGCCTCACAGCCCCAGGGACCCCGGTTCGATTCTAGCCTTGGGTGACTGTCTGGGTGGAGTTTGCACATTCTCCCGGTGTCTCTGTGGGTTTACCTCCCATAGTCCCAGGGATGTGTAGGTTCGGATGGATTGGCCTTGGTAAATTATCTCATAGTGCCCAGGGATGTGCAGGTTAGGGTGGATTGGCCATGCTAAATTGTCCCATAGTGCCCAGGGATGTGCAGGTTAGGGTGGATTGGCCATGCTAAATTGTCCCATAGTGCTCAGAGATGTGTAGGTTAGGATGGATTGGCCATGCTAAATTGTCCCATAGTGCCCAGAGATGTGTAGGTTAGGATGGATTGGCCATGCTAAATTGTCCCATCGTGCCCAGGGATGTGCAGGTTAGGATGGATTGGCCATGCTAAATTGTCCCATCGTACCCAGGGATGTGCAGGTTAGGGTGGATTGGCCATGGGAAATTGTCCCATAGTGCCCAGGGATGTGTAGGTTAGGATGGATTGGCCATGCTAAATTGTCCCATAGTGCCCAGGGATGTGCAGGTTAGGGTGAATTGGCCATGGGAAATTGTCCCATAGTGCCCAGGGATGTGTAGGTTAGGGAGGATTGGCCATGCTAAATTGTCCAGGGATGTGCAGGTTAGGGTGGATTGGCCATGGGAAATTGTCCCATAGTGCCCAGGGATGTGTAGGTTAGGGAGGATTGGCCATGCTAAATTGTCCAGGGATGTGCAGGTTAGGGAGGATTGGCCATGCTAAATTGTCCAGGGATGTGCAGGTTAGGGTGGATTGGCCATGCTAAATTGTCCCATAGTGCTCAGAGATGTGTAGGTTAGGATGGAATGGCCATGCTAAATTGTCCCATTGTGCCCAGGGATGTGCAGGTTAGGGTGGATTGGCCATGCTAAATTGTCCCATAGTGTCCAGGGATGTGCAGGTTAGGGTGGATTGGCCATGCTAAATTGTCCCATAGTGCCCAGGGATGTGCAGGTTAGGGTGGATTGGCCGTGCTAAATTGTCCCATAGTGCCCAGGGATGTGCAGGTTAGGGTGGATTGGCCATGCTAAATTGTCCCATAGTGCCCAGGGATGTGCAGGTTAAGGTGGATTGGCCATGCTAAATTGTCCCATAGTGTCCAGGGATGTGTAGGTTAGGGTGGATTGGACATGGGAAATTACCCATGGTGTCTGAGTTTGTGTAGGCTGGGTGGGTTAGTGCGAAAGAGATGTACAGCACAGAAACAGACTCTTCGGTCCAACTTGTCCATGCCGATCAGATGTCTCAATCTAGTGCCATTTGCCAGCACCCGGCCCATATCCCTCCAAACCCTTCCTATTCATATACCCATCCAAATGCCTCTTAAATGTTGTAATTGTACCAGCCTCCACCACATCCTCTGGCAGCTCATTCCATACACGTACCACCCTCTGGGTGAAAAAGTTGCCCCTTAGGTCCCTTTTATATCTTTCCCCTCTCAACCTAAACCTATGCCCCTCTAGTTCTGGACTCCCCGACCCCAGGGGAAATGACTTTGTCTATTTACCCTATCCATGCCCCTCATGATTTTATAAACCTCGATAAGGTCACCCCTCAGCCTCCGACGCTCCAGGGAAAACAGCCCCAGCCTCTCCCTTTCGCTCCCTGTTACCCAGGGAGGTGGGATGCTTTTCAGAGGGTTAGTACAGACTCAGAAGGGCCAAATGGACTTTGTGTGAACTGTAGGGGTTCGATGAAATTGTGAGGGGGGGGGGGGGTGCACAGGGTGGACAGGGAGCAGCTGTTCCTCTGAGTGGAAAGGTCAACATGAAGGGTGAAACTCAAAAGTGGAACGCGGGAGGTTTTCAGATGAGTCGAGGAACCAGTGTTCTCACCCAGAGCCTGGAATACAAAGCAGAAAAGCACACAACCTTATAAAAAGTGCTTGGGTGAACTCATAACATTCAAGGGCGTTGGGAAATGGGACCAGTGTGGGTAGGTACAGAACTGATGGTCCGAATGGCTTTACAGTGAAACCATTAGCCAGGCATTTCTTTCCTTACAACAGCGGACAGACGTTGTGGGATGTGAAAGATGCATTTGTCTGTCACCGTTCTTTCAATTTTCATTTGTTTGTCCAAAATAGTACAAAACCATCGCAAAATGACACGAAGAAACCAGATACCGGGTCTCGGGAGTTTGCTGTGCAGAGTCTTGGAGGTGGTTGGCACAGACTGGGGAGGTCTGGAATTCGAGGGAGGGAGAGGTGAGTTGGCCACTCCTATTTCCCAGTTTCCTCAGGTTCAGACTAAAAACTGCTGGGATGTGACTTCAAAGTAGACAGGCAGGAGGCTGGGAGAACACAGCAAGGCAGGCAGCATCAGGAGGGACAGGCAGGAGGCTGGGGGAACACAGCAAGGCAGGCAGCACCAGGAGGGACAGGCAGGAGGCTGGAGGGACACAGCAAGGCAGGCAGCACCAGGAGGGACAGGCAGGAGGCTGGAGGGACACAGCAAGGCAGGCAGCATCAGGAGGGACAGGCAGGAGGCTGGGAGAACACAGCAAGGCAGGCAGCATCAGGAGGGACAGGCAGGAGGCTGGGAGAACACAGCAAGGCAGGCAGCATCAGGAGGGACAGGCAGGAGGCTGGGAGAACACAGCAAGGCAGGCAGCATCAGGAGGGACAGGCAGGAGGCTGGGAGAACACAGCAAGGCAGGCAGCATCAGGAGGGACAGGCAGGAGGGTGGGAGAACACAGCAAGGCAGGCAGCATCAGGAGGGACAGGCAGGAGGGTGGGAGAACACAGCAAGGCAGGCAGCATCAGGAGGGACAGGCAGGAGGCTGGGGGAACACAGCAAGGCAGGCAGTACCAGGAGGGACAGGCAGGAGGCTGGAGGAACACAGCAAGGCAGGCAGCATCAGGAGGGACAGGCAGGAGGCTGGGAGAACACAGCAAGGCAGGCAGCATCAGGAGGGACAGGCAGGAGGCTGGGGGAACACAGCAAGGCAGGCAGCACCAGGAGGGACAGGCAGGAGGCTGGAGGAACACAGCAAGGCAGGCAGCATCGGGAGGGACAGGCAGGAGGCTGGGAGAACACAGCAAGGCAGGCAGCATCAGGAGGGACAGGCAGGAGGCTGGAGGAACACAGCAAGGCAGGCAGCATCGGGAGGGACTGGCAGGAGGCTGGGAGAACACAGCAAGGCAGGCAGCATCAGGAGGGACAGGCAGGAGGCTGGGAGAACACAGCAAGGCAGGCAGCATCAGGAGGGACAGGCAGGAGGCTGGGAGAACACAGCAAGGCAGGCAGCATCGGGAGAGACAGGCAGGAGGCTGGGAGAACACAGCAAGGCAGGCAGCATCAGGAGGGACAGGCAGGAGGCTGGGAGAACACAGCAAGGCAGGCAGCACCAGGAGGGACAGGCAGGAGGCTGGGAGAACACAGCAAGGCAGGCAGCATCGGGAGAGACAGGCAGGAGGGTGGGAGAACACAGCAAGGCAGGCAGCATCAGGAGGGACAGGCAGGAGGCTGGGAGAACACAGCAAGGCAGGCAGCATCAGGAGGGACAGGCAGGAGGCTGGGAGAACACAGCAAGGCAGGCAGCATCGGGAGAGACAGGCAGGAGGCTGGGAGAACACAGCAAGGCAGGCAGCATCGGGAGAGACAGGCAGGAGGCTGGGAGAACACAGCAAGGCAGGCAGCATCAGGAGGGACAGGCAGGAGGCTGGGAGAACACAGCAAGGCAGGCAGCATCAGGAGGGACAGGCAGGAGGCTGGGAGAACACAGCAAGGCAGGCAGCATCAGGAGGTGGAGAAGTCGATGTTTCGGGTGTAACCCTTCCTCAGGACTGGGGGTGGGTGTCGGGGGAGCTGCAGATAAAGGGGGAAGCGAGGTGGAGTGGGGAGGGGGGATAGGTGAAGACAGGTGGGGGGTATGACCTGGTTGGTCAATGGGAGGAATGGATCCAGTTGGTGGCAGGGAGCAGTGGAAGGAAGTGGGAGGGGGAAGGGCTGGGAAGGGAGTCGGGGGATGGGGAGGGAGGATATTTGAAATTGGAGAACCCAACATTGAGCCCTCCGGGCTGTAGGCTGCCCAGGCCGAAGAGGAGATGTTGTTCCTCCAATTTGCACCGTGTTTCGCTGTGGCAATACAGGAGGCCAAGGTTGGCCGAGTCAGAAAGGGATTGGGAAGGGGGGATTGAAATGGGCGGTGACTGGGGGGATGGTCCTGTCAGAAAGGGATTGGGAAAGGGGGGATTGAAATGGGCGGGGACTGGGGGGATGGTCCTGTCAGAAAGGGAGTGGGAAAGGGGGGATTGAAATGGGCGGGGACTGGGGGGATGGTCCTGTCAGAAAGGGAGTGGGAAGGGGGGGGATTGAAATGGGCGGGGACTGGGGGGATGGTCATGTCAGAAAGGGATTGGGAAAGGGGGGATTGAAATGGGCGGGGACTGGGGGGATGGTCCTGTCAGAAAGGGATTGGGAAGGGGGGGATTGAAATGGGCGGGGACTGGGAGGATGGTCATGTCAGAAAGGGAGTGGGAAGGGGGGGGATTGAAATGGGCGGGGACTGGGGGGATGGTCCTGTCAGAAAGGGATTGGGAAGGGGGGATTGAAATGGGCGGTGACTGGGAGGTCTTGTCGACCCCTGTGGGCCCGGCTGTGTTGCTCGGTGAACCGTTCCCTAAGATTACGCTCGGTCTCCCCAATGTAGAGAAGATCACATCAGGAGTACCTGATGCAGTAAACTGGGTCAGAGGAGGGGCAGGTGAACCTCTGTCTCACCTGGAAGGACTGTTTGGGGCCCTGGATGGAGGTGAGGGGGAAGTCGTTCTGACAGGTTTTGTATCTTTTCTGGTTGCAGGGGAAGGTAGCTGGTGGTTCAAGGGGGATTGGTGGCGTAAACCAAGGACCGTTGAAGGGAATGGTCCTTGTGGAAGGCAGAGAGGAGTGGGGAGGGGATGATGTTCTTGGTGACGGGGTCTAGTTGGAGTTGGCGCAAGTGTTTGAGGATGATGCGTTGGATGTAGGGACTGGTGGGGTGGTAGGTGAGGACAAGGGGGAACTGTCTTTATTGCTTTTGGTGGGGGGGGGGGTTTAGAGCAATGGAAGGGGGAATGGAGGTGGTGTGGGGGAGGGCTGTTCTGGATGATGGGGGGGAGGAAAGGCCCATTGTTCAAAATAGGTGGACATCTGGGATATGTCTCCTCATCCGAGCAGATGCGGCAGAGGTAGAGGATTTGGGAGAATGGGATGGAGTTCTTTCAGGATACTGGGTGGGGGGGAGGTGTAGTCCAGGTAGTTATGGGGGTCTGTGGGTTTGTAGTAAACGCCCATCTGGAGGTCAAGAAAGGGGAGGGAGGTGTCCGAGATGGACCAAGTGAATTGGAGGGTAGGGTGGAGGCTGTGGGTGAGGTTGATGAACTGCTCCAGTTCAGCCTGGGGTGCAGTCATCGATGTAATGGCAGAAGAGTTAGGGCACAGTGCCTGTATAGGGACTGTCCAATATGGCCGACAAAGAGGCAGGTGTAGCTGGGGCCCATCCGGTTGCCCATGGTTACCCCCTGGATTTGGAGGTAATGGGAGGAGTTAAAGGGAACGTTGTCGAGGGCGAGGGCCAGCTCAGCAAGGGCGGAGGTGGGTATTGGTGGACAGGAACTGGACGGGTCTCTTGGGGAGGAGGAAGTTGAGGATCTGTCGGCCATCCTGGTAGGGCACGGGTGTGTATAAAGACTGCACGTCCTTCGTGAAGGGAAAGCGCTGGGAGCCAGGGAACTGGAACTGACGAAGAGATGGAGGGCAGGGTTGGTGTCGTGGATGGAGGTGGGAAATGTCTGAACCGAGGGGGTGAGGGATGGAGCTGAGGAAGGACGAAATGAGTTTGGTGGGGCAGGAGCGTGCTGAGACGATGGGTCAGCTGGGGGAGGGGATCTTGGGGAGCAGGTCGAACCGGGCAGTGTGGGGCTGAGGGACTGTGAGTTTGTGGGCAATGGAGGGGAGATCACCAGAGACAATGTGGGCACAGATTTTAGGCCCGACTGGTTATGGAACCTATTGACAACCAGGGGGAATGATCACTCGGAGAACTGAGTTACAGCATCAGGTATCCAAGATGGGCTCTCGTATTTTTTGATTTGGTTTGATTGATTATTGTCACATGTACCTAAGTACAGTGAAACGTTTTGTTTTGTGTGCAGCATGGACAGATCATTCCGTACAAAGTGTGTCAGGGTGATGGAACAGAACGAGGAACACGATGTTACAGTTTCAGGGAATCCTAACCTGCACATCCCTGGAATCCGATTCCCTGGCGCTGAGAGGCAGCAAGCTGTGCTGCAGGGTGGCATGGTGGCTCAGTGGTTAGCACGGCTGGGTCACAACACCAGGTTCCCAGGTTCAATTCCACCCTCGGGTGACTGTCTGTGCGGAGATTCCACGTTCTCCCCGTGTCTGTGTGGGTTTCCTCCGGGTGCTCTGGTTTCCTCCCACAGTCCAAAGATGTGCAGGTTAGGGTGGATAGGCCATGGGAAATTGTCCCATAGTGCTCAGGGATGTGCAGGTTAGGGTGGATTGGCCATGGGAAATTGTCCCATAGTGCCCAGGGATGTGCAGGTTAGGGTGGATTGGACATGGGAAATTGTCCCATAGTGCCCAGGGATGTGCAGGTTAGGGTGGATTGGCCATGGGAAATTGTCCCATAGTGTCCAGGGATGTGCAGGTTAGGGTGGATTGGACATGATAAATTGTCCCATAGTGCCCAGGGATGTGCAGGTTAGGGTGGATTGGACATGATAAATTGTCCCATAGTGTCCAGGGATGTGCAGGTTAGGGTGGATTGGCCATGCTAAATTGTCCCATAGTGCTCAGGGATGTGCAGGTTAGGGTGGATTGGCCATGCTAAATTGTCCCATAGTGTCCAGGGATGTGCAGGTTAGGGTGGATTGGCCATGCTAAATTGTCCCATAGTGTCCAGGGATGTGCAGGTTAGGGTGGATTGGCCATGCTAAATTGTCCCATAGTGCTCAGGGATGTGCAGGTTAGGGTGGATTGGCCATGCTAAATTGTCCCATAGTGTCCAGGGATGTGCAGGTTAGGGTGGATTGGCCATGCTAAATTGTCCCATAGTGCCCAGGGATGTGCAGGTTAGGGTGGATTGGCCATGCTAAATTGTCCCATAGTGCCCAGGGATGTGCAGGTTAGGGTGGATTGGCCATGGGAAATTGTCCCATAGTGCCCAGGGATGTGCAGGTTAGGGTGGATTGGCCATGTTAAATTGTCCCATCGTGTCCAGGGATGTGCAGGTTAGGGTGGATTGGCCATGGGAAATTGTCCCATAGTGCCCAGGGATGTGCAGGTTAGGGTGGATTGGCCATGGGAAATTGTCCCATAGTGCCCAGGGATGTGCAGGTTAGGGTGGATTGGCCATGCTAAATTGTCCCATAGTGTCCAGGGATGTGCAGGTTAGGGTGGATTGGCCATGCTAAATTGTCCCATAGTGCCCAGGGATGTGCAGGTTAGGGTGGATTGGCCATGCTAAATTGTCCCATAGTGCTCAGGGATGTGCAGGTTAGGGTGGATTGGCCATGCTAAATTGTCCCATAGTGTCCAGGGATGTGCAGGTTAGGGTGGATTGGCCATGCTAAATTGTCCCATAGTGCCCAGGGATGTGCAGGTTAGGGTGGATTGGCCATGCTAAATTGTCCCATAGTGCCCAGGGATGTGCAGGTTAGGGTGGATTGGCCATGGGAAATTGTCCCATAGTGCCCAGGGATGTGCAGGTTAGGGTGGATTGGCCATGTTAAATTGTCCCATAGTGTCCAGGGATGTGCAGGTTAGGGTGGATTGGCCATGCTAAATTGTCCCATAGTGCCCAGGGATGTGCAGGTTAGGGTGGATTGGCCATGGGAAATTGTCCCATAGTGCCCAGGGATGTGCAGGTTAGGGTGGATTGGCCATGGGAAATTGTCCCATAGTGCCCAGGGATGTGCAGGTTAGGGTGGATTGGCCATGGGAAATTGTCCCATAGTGCCCAGGGATGTGCAGGTTAGGGTGGATTGGCCGTGCTAAATTGTCCCATAGTGTCCAGGGATGTGCAGGTTAGGGTGGATTGGCCATGGGAAATTGCCCCATAGTGCCCAGGGATGTGCAGGTAAGTTTGGGTTAGCCATTGCAGTTACAGGGATTGGGTAGGGGGATTAGTCTGGGTGAACAGATCTTTGGAGGGTTGGTGAGGACTTGGGCCGAATGTCCTGTCAGGAAGCCTAATAACAGTGAGGAAGAAGCTGTCCTTCAACCTGTTGGTGTATGTGTCAAAGCTTTTGTGTCTTGTGTCTGACAGATGTGACTGGAACTGGGGTGGGAGGGGTCTCTGATGGTATTCACTGCGTTTCTGAATTAGTGAGAGGGGTAGATGGAGGTCACCATTGGCATAGTCCATCCATCCCGAGCTGCCCTGCTGTGGGAAGGACGTTATTCAACTGGAAAGAATGTAAAAAAGATTTGCAGGTATGTTACTGGATACTGGAGGATTTGGGTTATAGGGAGAGGCTGGGGCTGTTTTCCCTGGAGCGTCGGAGGCTGAGGGGTGACCTTATAGAGGTTTATAAAATCATGAGGGACATGGATAGGGTAAATAGATAGAGTCTTTTCCCTGGGGTGGGGTTGCCCAGAACTAGAGGTTTAGGGTGAGAGGGGAAAGATATAAAAGAGACCTAAGGGACAACTTTTTCATGCAGAGGGTGGTACGTGTATGGAATGAGCTGCCAGAGGATGTGGTGGAGGCTGGTACAATTGCAATATATCAGAGGCATTTGGATGGGTATATGAATAGGAAGGGTTTGGAGGGATATGGGCCGGGTGCTGGCAGGTGGGACTAGATTGGGTTGGGATATCTGGGTCAGCATGGACGGGTTGGGCCGAAGGGTCTGTTTTCTGTGCTGTGTGGCTCTCTGATGTTCAATCATCACAGTGTATGGGAATGCATCACAAAACCCAAGAGGGAGAGTAGGACTGACTGGACCCATCCTGTTTGTCTCAGGGATGCTTCTTTCTCTTGCAAACCTGCACTTACACTCACAGAGACTCTGTGAGACTGAAATCGAAACGGAGCTCAGCAAGGCTGAAACGTTTAAACAATGGATTGTGACTGAAATGTCGAAAACATCAACCTTACCACCCCATGAGCTTGCCACAACCTTCCCTTTTCCAAACGTCATTCTCACATTTTGTTCTCTCTTGCTGTTCTGATCATCTCTTCCCTTCTCTTTGCTCTGTGCCTGGGATTTTTACCCTGCGTCTATCTGCCCATCAGTTAGCCTGTATGTCTAGTTGTCTACCTGCCTCTTTATCTATCTATCTATCTATCTATCTATCTATCTATCTATCTATCTATCTATCTATCTATCTATCTATCTATCTATCTATCTATCCATCTGTCTCTCTGTCTGTCTATCCATCTATGTATCTGTCTGTCTATCTGTCTATCTATCTATCTGTCTATTTTTCCATCTATCTAAGAATCTGTCTGTCTGTCCATCTGCCTATCTATCTGTCTGTCTATCTATCTATCTACCTATCTATTTATCTATCTCTCTCTCTCTCTATCTATCCATCTATCCCACCATCTATCTATGTATCTAACTATCTGTCTGTCTATCTGTCTATCTCTCCATCTATCTATGTATTCATCTTCTTCTCTGTCTATCTAAAGCTGTTTCCTCTTCCTTCCTTTCTTCCCCATGTTCATGTCCACCTAGTGCCCTGCTCCCCTGACCCACTAGTTGCCCCTATCGTTAGCAGACATTTCTCTGTCTGTGAGATAGAGTGGTGGGATCTCTCTCTGTCTCTCCCTAACACTCTCTCTCTCTCTCTCCCCCTAACACTCTCTCTCTCTCTCCCTAACACTCTCTCTCTCTCTCTCTCTCTCCCTAACACTCTCTCTCTCTCTCTCCCTAACACTCTCTCTCTCTCTCCCTAACACACTCTCTCTCTCTTCCTAACACTCTCTCTCTCTCTCTCCCTAACACACTCTCTCTCTCTCTCCCTAACACACACTCTCTCTCTCTCTCTCTCCCTAACACTCTCTCTCTCTCTCCCTAACACTCTCTCTCTCTCTCCCTAACACACTCTCTCTCTCTCCCTAACACACTCTCTCTCTCTCTCCCTAACACTCTCTCTCTCTCTCTCCCTAACACACTCTCTCTCTCTCTCCCTAACGCTCTCTCTCTCTCTCTCCCTAACACACACACTCTCTCTCTCTCTCTCCCTAACACTCTCTCTCTCTCTCTCTCTCTCCCTAACACTCTCTCTCTCTCTCTCTCTCCCCCTAACACTCTCTCTCTCTCTCCCTAACACTCTCTCTCTCTCTCCCTAACACTCTCTCTCTCTCTCCCTAACACACTCTCTCTCTCTCCCTAACACTCTCTCTCTCTCTCTCCCTAACACACTCTCTCTCTCTCTCTCCCTAACACTCTCTCTCTCTCTCTCTCTCTCCCTAACACTCTCTCTCTCTCCCTAACACTCTCTCTCTCTCTCTCTCTCTCCCTAACACACTCTCTCTCTCTCTCTCTCCCTAACGCTCTCTCTCTCTCTCCCTAACACACACTCTCTCTCTCTCTCTCTCCCTAACACTCTCTCTCTCTCTCTCTCTCTCTCCCTAACACACTCTCTCTCTCTCTCTCCCCCTAACACTCTCTCTCTCTCCCTAACACTCTCTCTCTCTCTCTCCCTAACACACTCTCTCTCTCTCCCTAACACACTCTCTCTCTCCCTAACACACTCTCTCTCTCTCCCTAACACACTCTCTCTCTCTCCCTAACACACTCTCTCTCTCTCTCTCCCTAACACACTCTCTCTCTCTCTCCCTAACACTCTCTCTCTCTCTCCCTAAGACTCTCTCTCTCTCCCTAACACTCTCTCTCTCTCTCCCTAACACTCTCTCTCTCTCCCTAACACTCTCTCTCTCTCTCTCTCTCCCCCTAACTCTCTCTCTCTCTCTCTCTCTCCCTAACACACTCTCTCTCTCTCTCCCTAACACTCTCTCTCTCTCTCCCTAAGACTCTCTCTCTCTCCCTAACACTCTCTCTCTCTCTCTCCCTAACACTCTCTCTCTCTCTCTCTCTCTCCCTAACACTCTCTCTCTCTCCCTAACACACTCTCTCTCTCTCCCTAACACTCTCTCTCTCTCCCTAACACTCTCTCTCTCTCTCTCTCTCTCCCTAACACTCTCTCTCTCTCCCTAACACACTCTCTCTCTCTCTCTCTCTCCCCCTAACTCTCTCTCTCTCTCTCTCTCTCTCTCCCTAACACTCTCTCTCTCCCCCTAACTCTCTCTCTCTCTCCCTAACACACACTCTCTCTCTCTCTCTCTCCCCCTAACTCTCTCTCTCTCTCTCTCTCTCTCTCTCTCGCTCTCCTTGGCTCTACAATCCTGTCCATCTGCTCGGTCACGGGTCTCTGTTTTTCTGCGATCTCGTGAGAGAGTTGAGGGTTCCCTCAGCGCTGGAGATCCGAGAATCAGATGTGGAACAGGAGCCTGAGACATCGGAATCCAGTGCCCGATGGGCCCAGGGGAGAAAGAACCACTGGCTGATCTCCCTGCAAATTCCAGAGTCACCTTGGGTCAGACACGAGGAGAAGGGAGGGACTGCAGATTCTGGGGATCAGAGTCGAGAGTGTGGTGCTGGAAAAGCACAGCAGGTCAGGCAAGCATCCGAGGAGCAGGAACATCGACGTTTCGGGCATAAGCCCTTCTTCAGGGATGACCTGACTAGACTAGACATTCAGACAGACGCTAGGGGTACATCAGCTGGAGAATTTTATTAACATTAACAAAAATATCAAAAAAGCATTACATCGACAGTCACGGAACGTTTGCGCTAAATATCATAATCAGCATTATATTCTGAAAGGCGGAAAACAGACTTTTTTGTGCTATTTGTACAATTCGATTTGGAACGCCATTTTAAAAATTACATCCAGGATATTTAGTTACAGGTGAGCTGTTGGATCCTTGACAAATCCAGGGCCCGTTATCTCGAAGGCAAACCCAATCTGCTCCCAACTCTGGCTTTGACTGAACAAAGGTGGAGAGCAGGGTTTGCATCGTCGACTGTTCGATTCACTTTTGGTTCCTTTTGGAAAGGAACTCTCTCCCACCCTGACCCGGCCTGTCCGAATGCGTGGGCTCCAGACTCACAGCAACCGGGGTGCTCTCTCAGTTAGGGACGGTCTGGGTCCCAGATCCACTGTGGCTGTGAATACAGCACTCACCAGCTTTTCATGAAACACAGAGAATTAATTTGCATTCAAAGCAAGTGCACAGGCTTAGTCTTACTTCTCTTTAGAAACCAGAAGCGTTTATAATTAATCAATGGCTCGACAAATTTTACAAAAGCAACCAAGAGGGCTGAAACATTGGTTTTTAATCTTAAGGCTGGGTCAGTTCAGGTGGTATTCAACACGCATTTGTGTGAGCTAAAATGTATCAATACATGTGCAGGTAGATAGGATAGTGAAGAAGGCGTTTGGTATGCTTTCCTTTATTGGTCAGAGTATTGAGTACAGGAGCTGGGAGGTCATGTTGCGGCTGTACAGGACATTGGTTAGGCCACTGTTGGAATATTGCGTGCAATTCTGGTCTCCTTCCTATCGGAAAGATGTTGTGAAACTTGAAAGGGTTCAGAAAAGATTTACAAGGATGTTGCCAGGGTTGGAGGGTTGGAGCTACAGGGAGAGGCTGAACAGGCTGGGGCTGTTTTCCCTGGAGTGTTGGAGGCTGAGGGGTGACCTTATAGAGGTTTATAAAATCATGAGGGGCATGGATAGGGTAAATAGACAAAGTCTTTTCCCTGGGGTGGGGGAGTCCAGAACTAGAGGGGCATAGGTTTAGGGTGAGAGGGGAAAGATATAAAAGGGACCTAAGGGGCAACTTTTTCACCCAGAGGGTGGTACGTGTATGGAATGAGCTGCCAGAGGATGTGGTGGAGGCTGGTACAATTACAACATTTAAGAGGCATTTGGATGGGTATATGAATAGGAAGGGTTTGGAGGGATATGGGCCGGGTGCTGGCAGGTGGGACGAGATTGGGTTGGGATATCTGGGTCAGCATGGACGGGTTGGGCTGAAGGGTCTGTTTCCGTGCTGAACATCTCTATGACTCTATGACAGCTAATCGACTTTGAAAAAAATATTACCTTCTGGGGGAGGGTCACTGGAGCTGAAGCGTTAACTCTGTTTCTCTCCACAAATGCTGCCAGAACCCATTTGACAGCAATTTCTGGTTTTTGCTTCTGATTTTACAGGCCCTCTGCAGTTCCCTCGCTGGTTACTTACACTGTAACCTGTTCTCTTGTTCACTCTCAGCCAGCCCAAACAAGGGGGAGAAAGGGGCTCAACACTGGTGTGCAGTTTGCATTGGATATGACGTCCCGTGACCATCACTTCGCAAGTGCCACACGTTGGGAGATTTTCACCGCTCACTTATCTTAAAAAAAAAATGTTGTCGTGGAGGGGTGGGCATTGATCGAAAATCATTGCCCATTCTTGACTTACCTGTGAGAAGTGGGTATTGGGTTCTGCAGTGTGTGTGTGTGTGTGTGGTGAAGACACCCACAAGTGTGGTTGGGGAGGGAGTTCCAGAATTCTGACTCGGCAATCAGCAACCTCACACTGCGTAAAAACCTGACCGATCGAGAATTCATCACTTGGCTTTTGAGCTGGCGATGAATTAGTCCCCCACAAACCCTTTGATTCTGAGAAGGCACGAGCCCAGAAATTGCAACCCCTGCCATATCATCGAATGATCTAATCAAACTATGTGTTAACCTCCAACACACACACACACACACACAGACAGCACATTGGCAGCACGGTGGCACAGTGGTTAGCACTGCTGCCTCACAGCGCCAGAGACCTGGGTTCAATTCCCGCCTCAGGCGACTGACTGTGTGGAGTTTGCACGTTCTCCCCGTGTCTGTGTGGGTTTCCTCCGGGTGCTCCGGTTTCCTCCTACACTCCAAAGATGTGCAGGTCAGGTGAATTGGCCATGCTAAATTGCCCGTAGTGTTAGGTAAGGGGTAGATGTAGGGGTATGGGTGGGTTGCGCTTCGGCGGGTTGGTGTGGACTTGTTGGGCCGAAGGGCCTGTTTCCACACTGTAAGTAATCTAATCTATTCTCCCTCTTCGAAGATCCTGTGGCCTGTGTGTGTCAATGAAACATTTCTCACAACTCCACAATATTAATAGTGTGCTCTGCAGAAATCCCGCCCAAACTCTTGGCTTAGATGGATCGATTAAAAGAGCACGGCTGCTGGCATTGAAAGCAGCTTAAGGTACTGTCGTGAGGATCAAGTGGTGGACAAGGAAGAGGCTGGGAGTACGCAGGAGGAATCCGCAAGCCAGATTTCTCAGGGAGCGACGGACTCTGTGTCTTGTGTGGGTCCGACCAACTTAGAGTCATAGAGTCACAGAGATGTACAGCACGGAAACAGACCCTTCGGTCCAACCAGTCCATGCTGACCCAGATATCCCAACCCAATCTAGTCCCACCTACCAGCACCCGGCCCATATCCCTCCAAACCCTTCCTATTCATATACCCATCCAAATGCTTCTTAAATGTTGTAATTGTACCAGCCTCCACCACATCCTCTGGCAGCTCATTCCATACACGTACCACCCTCAGGGTGAAAAAGTTGCCCCTGGGATCCCTTCTTTATCTTGCTCCTCTCACCCTAAACCCTCTAATTTTGGACTTCCCGAACCTGGGAAAAAGACCTAGGCTACTCAACCTATCCACGCCCCTCATGATTTTATAAACCTCTATAAGGTCACCCCTCAGCCTCCGACGCTCCAGGGAAAACAGCCCCAGCCTGTTCAGCCTCTCCCTGTAGCTCCAACCCTCCAACCCTGGCAACATCCTTGTAAATCTTTTCTGAACCCTTTCAAGTTTCACAACATCTTTCCGATAGGAAGGAGACCAGAATTGCACGCAATATTCCAACAGTGGCCTAACCAATGTCCTGTACAGCTGCAACATGACCTCCCAACTCCTGTACTCAATACTCTGACCAATAAAGGAAAGCATACCAAATGCCTTCTTCACTATCCTATCTACCTGCGACTCCATTTTCAAGGAGCTATGAACCTGCACTCCAAGGTCTGTTTGTTCAGCAACACTCACTAGGACCTTACCATTAAGTGTATAAGTCCTGCTAAGATTTGCTTTCCCAAAATGCAGCACCTCACATTTATCTGAATTAAACTCCATCTGCCACTTCTCAGCCCATTGGCCCATCTGATCCAGATCCTGTTGTAATCTGAGGTAACCCTCTTCGCTGTCCACTACACCTCCAATTTTGGTGTCGTCTGCAAACTTACTAACTGTACTTCTTATGATCGCATCCAAATCATTTATGTCAATGACAAAAAGTAGAGGACCCAGCACCGATCCTTGTGGCACTCCACTGGTCACAAGCCTCCAGTCTGAAAAACAACCCTCCACCCCCACCCTCTGACTTCTATCTTTGAGCCAGTTCTGTCTCCAAATGGCTAGTTCTCCCTGTATTCCATGCGATCTAACCTTGTTAATCAGTCTCCCATGGGGAACCTTGTCGAACACCTTACTGAAGTCCATACTCAGTACCATCCTCCTACCTGTCAATCTTCCTTCCCATCTATCTGCTCCACCCTCGTCCCTGACCTATCACCTTTACCCCCACTCTCCTATTGCACTCTTTGCTACCTTCTCCCCAGTCCCACCCCCTCCCATTTATCTCTCCACACCCCAGAGACTCCCAGCCTCATTCCTGATGAAGGGCTTTTGCCTGAAACGTCGATGTTCCTGCTCCTCGGATGCTGCCTGACCTGCTGTGCTTTTCCAGCAACACACTCTCATCTTGACTCTATATAGATCACCTCTACCACTCTGCCCTCATCAATCCTCTTTGTTACTTCTTCAAAAAAACTCAATCAAGTTGATGAGACTTGATTTCTCACGCACAAAGCCACGTTGACTATCCCTAATCAGTCCATGCCTTTCCAAATACGTGTTGAAGGCAACATCTCTGCAAAATATGTATCATACCAGCCCCTTGGGTTGCCTGTGCATTTATATACAAAAAAACCATAACAATATCTCAGCAGTGGTGATATCAGTGAGTTAGCAACTGCAGTGCAGGGGGTGGGTGGGTTGGGTTGGAGGTGGTTAGGGTGAGGTTGGGAGGTGGGATACAGCAAAGCACACTTTTAGCATCGGGCACTACGACGGCACAGTCAGAGATTGACCAGCACGTAGCCACCCACAAATCTGGAGGCCTTTCCGCACGGGATGTTTCTGTGACAGGCGCTACTTAAATGCCGCAGAGTCCATCCCAGTCGCGGCGACGCTGCCCCTTTGTGCTGCTCTTTGGGGTTTTTTTTTTCCCGACTCCGAAATGTCTGCAGGTTGAAGGGTTCTTGGGCCAATTTGATTCGAGCTAACAGATATTGCCTCAGGCAGACGGCTTTCAAGTGGAAAGAGGCAAGAAAAACCCCTTGCACAATGACAGGGGAGCGGTCAGTTCTCCCGGCTCACCCCTTTTCTGGGTTTGGTTTTTTTATAAGTTGTAGAAAAGCTGCTGAAGCCAGAGGTAGGTCCACGCTGGTCCTCTCTCTTCCCCCCGAACATCTATCCTGCAAGACCCTGCGTTTGACTTTTACCTTTTGTGCTCAGGGGCTTATGGGGATTGTTGCAAGCATTCAGAACAGCATCATTACGTTGGGATGATCGGTTGGATTTTCAAAGAGGTTAAGTTATTCGGGATTCTGTTTTCTGGTGGGGGGTGGGGGTTCATTCGGTTTGCTTTAAAACGAAGTGGTTGGGCCGGCTGCATCACTCCTAAGATATCCACTTTACACCTGCTGAAAACAACTCGCAAAGAGAGGCTCTGGGCCGCCATCTTGAAATGTTTTGAGGGAGTCTGTCCTGGTGCATAACTCAATTCCTTGAGTTAGAGCAATGAGCCTCCGATTGAACCCCATCCCCCCCCCCCCACCTTTGCCCCTGCACCGATTTCCACCAGGAACTCCCCATATTGACGACCTTTGCATGTTTTCAAATGCCACATTAAAGCAAGACTTTAACCCCTTCTCACCACCTGACCCCCCCAGGAGTGGTCACCTTTCCAGAAAGGTCTGCTGTAGGCGCTACTGAAATGCACGCGGTGCGCCGCTGTCCCGTTACGTGGAAGGTGGGTCAACACAGGGAAGGGAATCCCACCCCTCTGCAAGGGTTGGTGCGGGACGCACGAATTGAGATGTGGGCACTCTTGCAGTTGTGTCCTGACACAAGGAACACACCTGCCCCATGCTTAAGGAGCTGACACTGAATGGCTTATAGAAGTGAAATGGTCCACGTTGGTGGAAGTATGTCCCCTTAAGCTCATAAGATATAAGGGGGGGGGGGGGGGGAATAGGCCATTCGGCCCATCGAGTCTGCTCCGCCATTCGATCATGGCTGATTTGCTCCTCACCCCCACACCCCCCCCATTTCCCTGCCTTCGCCTCATACCCCTCCAACCCATTTCCAATTAAACATCAGCCGATCCCCTCCTCAAACTTACTCACTGTCCCAGCGCCCTTTGGGATAATGAATTCCCCAGATCCACAACCCTTTGGGAGAAGTCGGTTCTCAAACTAGAGATAAGGAGAGATGGAGTTTTTTTTACAATATTGGGAGCCCGTTTTGTTGATGGAAAATCGCTGAGGACTCCGACTGGGGTTATTTTGGGGAATGATTAACTGGCATCGATGGAAATAACCCCCCCCCCACCCCGCGGGGGCTGACCAAGTTAACTTGAGGCCACTCGGCCTGGTGTTTGCTGGGAGGGACGGCAGATCTGAAACAGACGCAGGGCGATTGCTGGAGAAACTCAGCAGGGCCAGCAATGGAGAGAGAAACAGGTTTCATGTCCAATGTACCCTGGCTGGAAACATCATCGCTGTCTCGCTCTTCATGCTTGCAACCAGAGCTACTGAGTTTCTCCAGCATTTTCGTGAGGTAAATATAGGCCCGGGGGGAGGGGGGGTGGGTGGGTCAGGGGTGAGGGAGTGAGGCGTAGGGAACTCGGGGAAGCACTCAGCCCTGGATCTCCCACCAGAAAAGCAGTCGAACGCTCGGAGAGGGAGAGAGAGAGAGAGAGAGAGAGAGAGAGAGAAAGAAAGAGAGAAGGAGAGAGAGAGAGAGTATATTGAAACGTTGAGGTGATGAGGTGAGAGAGCCAGTCATTGGGAACTGACATGTGTGGGATGGAGATGGGAAGCAGGCCATTTCTGTTCTAATTGAAGGGACAGGCTGGGTGGAAGGGCCGAATAGACTCCCCATTGTTCCAGATCACCGCATGAAAAATAAACCCCATCCCTCGCCAGTCCTTTATCCCTCTCATCCCGAATGTTTCTAACGCCTCGGTTGACTTTAATCATGCTGCTTCCCACCCCACCCCGTCTGTTGGAAACAGCTGGTCCCCCTCGACTCTGAGCAAATAGGCCCTCTGTTTCCCCTCCCCTCGGTATTTCTGAACACCTCGCATCTAATACCCCCTCCAGAATGTTACTTGAGGGTCACAATCCCAGTCTCTGTCTCTCTCTCTCACACACACACACTGTCTCTCTGTCTCTGTCTTTCTCTATATCCCTCTCTCTCTCACACACACTCTCTCTCACTCTCTCTCTGTCTCTCTCGCTCTCTCTCAGTCCCCATCGCTCTGTCCCTCTCTCTCCCTGTCCCTCTCTGTCTGTCTCTCTCTCTCTCACACTCTCACTCTCTCTGTCTCTCTCACTCTCACTCTGTCTCTTTCTCTCTCTCTCTGTCTCTCTCTCTCTCTCTCTCTCTCTGTCTCTCTCTATCTCTCTATCCCTCTCTCTCTCACACACACGCTCTCTCACTCTCTCTCTGTCTCTCTCGCTCTCTCTCAGTCCCTCTCTCTCTCCCTGTCTCTTTCTCTCTCTCTCTTTCTCTCACACACACACTCTCACTCTCTCTCTCTCTCTCACTCTCACTCTGTCTCTTTCTCTCTCTCTCTGTCTCTCTCTCTCTCTCTGTCTCTCTCTCTCTCTCTGTCTCTCCCCCTCTTCTGTTTCTAACACAGATTCCCTCATGGGATCTGGGCAATACTGACTGAGTGCAATGTTTAATGTCTGTCCCTAATTGCCCCTTAAAGGGGCCATAGTGAGCTGCCCTTCTGGAGCCTCGGTCTAATGCCCCCTTCGAATGCAAGGTGGAGGAAGGGGCTAACTGATCCATCATCAGAAGGTCACTGGAGCCCTCGTGTGGTATTGTCCTTACTCCCAGAACAGGAGGTCTGGGTTCAAGTCCCAGCTGCTCTGGGGGGGGGGGGTGCAATAACATCTCTGAAAAGGTTGGTTAGGTAAAACAGGTTAAATTTTTTTAAATTGTCTGGCCACTCAAGGACCCTTTAGTGACACAGTGGTAATATCCCTAACTCTGGCCCGAGGGGTCAGGTTCACGACCCAGTCTCTCTAGAGGTGTGCAATAACATCCCTGAACAAATTGATTAGAAACATAGGTTAAACCAAAAAGAGAAAACGTGGGGCCCCTCTTGTGGTACAGTGGTAGTCTCCTCACCCCTGGAACGGGAGTCACGGGTACAGATTCCACCTGCTCCAGAGGGAGTGCCATAACCTCACTGAACAAATTAATTTGGGGAAAAAAAAGGTTTAAAAAAAAATGTGGGAGAGGGCCCTCCTGTTGGCGCAGTGGTAATGTCCCTACCCCTGGCCCGAGAGGCCTGGGCACAAGTCCCACCTGCTCCAATAGGGAATGACAGAACATCTCTGAACAAATTGATTTGGGAAAAAATAAGTTAAAATAAAAAATGTGGGAGAGGGCCCTCCTGTGGAACAGTGGTAATGTCCCTACCCCTGGACTAGACCCTCAGAACGCAGAGTATGAAGTGTCTCCTGACTCAGAGATGGTGACGACTGAATGGCGTTGCCTCTGGCTCCGGGGGACAGAGCACCACTGGCGGGCGAAGGGGCAGCCCAGCGCCCCCAGGCACTCGAACATCCTGGAGCGGAACTTGGCACCAGCGAGGGCATATAGGAAGGGGTTGAGGCAGCAGTGCAGGTTGCCCAGACAGGCGGCCAGGATGTAGCCGGTGTCCATGCGCCCCTCGGCACTGCAGTCCCGCCCCAGGGCCCCCAACCGGTGCAGGGTCTCCAGGAACATCACCACGTTGTAGGGGGTCCAGCAGAGGAAGAAGACCGCCACCACGGCGGCCATCACCTTGAGGGCGCGGCGTTCCCGCGGCCGCTGGGAACTGTGGGATTGCGCCAGGGTCAGGCCGATCTTCAGGTAGCTGTAGCCCATGACCCCCAGCGGCAGCAGGAAGCCGGTGACGTGGTAGAAGCAGCGTAGGCCCACGATCCAGCCCTTGGAGTTGTTGGCGCCGTAGTTATGGGCGCACTTCTGGGACCCGTTGACCCTCATGGAGTGCAGGAAGACGAAATCCGGGACCGCCAGCAGGAGGCAGAAGAGCCAGAGGGCTGAGCAGCTGAGGTAAACGCGCCAGGGCCTCCTCCTCTTGTAGAGTTCCACAGCATGGACAATGGAGAGGTAGCGATCGAAGCTAATGCAGCCCAGCAGGTAGATGCTGCTGTAGAAGCTGACGTTGTACAGGGCGCCCAGAAGCTTGCAGGCCGCGTGGCCAAACACCCACTCATTGGCTGATTCTGCGGCCCAGAAGGGCAGGCCCACCACCAGCAGCAGGTCGGCCGCGGCCAGGTGCAGGACGTACATCTCCGTGGCGGCCAGGCGCCTCAGGCTACGGGAGAGGACGCCCACCACCAGGCCGTTTCCCAGCAGCCCCACCAGGAAGACGGCGCTGTACAGGACCGGGATGAAGACGCGGGTGAAGGCCAGGCTGCTGCTCGGGTCACAGGGCTGGCTCAGGCACACCGCCACACCGTCGCACGGATCATAACTGGAATTTGGCAGCACATCGTAGCTACCATTCCCGGGGAAATACATCGAGAAATTGAAGTCATAAAAATTCTGTTAAAAAAAAAAGAGAGAGAACCGACAGTGAGATAAGAGACAGAGATAGATCCGACTGTGCAATCCACCCTAACCTGCACATCCCTGGGCACTATGGGACAATTTAGCATGGCCAATCCACCCTAACCTGCACATCCCTGGACACTATGGGACAATTTCCCATGGCCAATCCACCCTAACCTACACATCCCTGGGCACTATGGGACAATTTCCCATGGCCAATCCACCCTAACCTACACATCCCTGGGCACTATGGGACACTTTAGCATGGCCAATCCATCCTAACCTGCACATCCCTGGACACTATGGGACAATTTCCCACGGCCAATCCACCCTAACCTGCACATCCCTGGGCACTATGGGACAATTTCCCATGGCCAATCCACCCTAACCTACACATCCCTGGGCACTATGGGACAATTTCCCATGGCCAATCCACCCTAACCTGCACATCCCTGGGCACTATGGGACAATTTAGCATGGCCAATCCACCCTAACCTGCACATCCCTGGGCACTATGGGACAATTTAGCATGGCCAATCCACCCTAACCTGCACATCCCTGGGCACTATGGGACAATTTAGCATGACCAATCCACCCTAACCTACACATCCCTGGACACTATGGGACAATTTAGCATGGCCAATCCACCCTAACCTGCACATCCCTGGGCACTATGGGACAATTTAGCATGGCCAATCCACCCTAACCTGCACATCCCTGGACACTATGGGACAATTTAGCATGGCCAATCCACCCTAACCTGCACATCCCTGGGCACTATGGGATAATTTAGCATGGCCAATCCACCCTAACCTGCACATCCCTGGACACTATGGGACAATTTAGCATGGCCAATCCACCCTAACCTGCACATCCCTGGGCACTATGGGACAATTTCCCATGGCCAATCCACCCTAACCTGCACATCCCTGGGCACTATGGGACAATTTCCCATGGCCAATCCACCCTAACCTGCACATCCCTGGGCACTATGGGACAATTTCCCATGGCCAATCCACCCTAACCTACACATCCCTGGGCACTATGGGACAATTTAGCATGGCCAATTCACCCTAACCTACACATCCCTGGACACTATGGGACAATTTAGCATGGCCAATCCACCCTAACCTGCACATCCCTGGGCACTATGGGACAATTTAGCATGGTCAATACACCCTAACCTGCACATCCCTGGGCACTATGGGACAATTTAGCATTGCCAATCCACCCTAACCTGCACATCCCTGGACACTATGGGACAATTTCCCATGGCCAATCCACCCTAACCTGCACATCCCTGGACACTATGGGACAATTTAGCATGGCCAATCCACCCTAACCTGCACATCCCTGGGCACTATGGGACAATTTAGCATGGCCAATCCACCCTAACCTACACATCCCTGGGCGCTATGGGACAATTTAGCATGGCCAATCCACCCTAACCTGCACATCCCTGGGCACTATGGGACAATTTAGCATGGCCAATCCACCCTAACCTGCACATCCTTGGACTGTGGGAGGAAACCGGAGCACCCAGAGGAAACCCACGCAGACACGGGGAGAATGTATAAACTCCACACAGACAGTCTGGAGGCTGGAATCGATCTGAGTCCCTGTGAGGCAGTATTACTAACCACTGTGTCACCATGCTGCGCAGTTTGCTCTGGTAATGTTTCAGGCCACAACATGGAGAGGCTCTCAGGGAGATTTATGTCTCAGCTCAGACTTTACCACCCAGTCCAGACGGGATTTTAACTTCACTGAATGTCCACTCAGTGGTGAGGCAGGAGCTGACCCTCCAACCACTGCTCTGGGCCTTTTGGGATATGTTGGCAGGAGGTGTGCGAAGAGCCGTGAATAAAACAGACAGTGTTCCCGCCTTTATTAAACACAGACTAATTCACCCTCAAATGGAGGAACCATGACCGGAGCTGGGAACTACATTGTAGGGAGGATGTGGGCACAGTGGGGAGGGAGAGAGAGAGTGCAGGAGAGAGAGAGAGAGCAGGAGAGAGAGAGAGTGCAGGAGAGAGAGAGTGCAGGAGAGAGAGAGAGAGTGCAGGAGAGAGAGAGAGAGTGCAGGAGAGAGAGAGAGAGAGTGCAGGAGAGAGAGAGTGCAGGAGAGAGAGAGAGCAGGAGAGAGAGAGAGAGAGTGCAGGAGAGAGAGAGAGAGAGTGCAGGAGAAAGACAGAGAGAGAGAGAGTGCAGGCGAGAGAGAGAGAGAGTGCAGGAGAGAGAGAGAGCAGGAGAGAGAGAGAGAGTGCAGGAGAGAGAGAGAGAGAGAAAGTGCAGGAGAAAGACAGAGAGAGAGAGTGCAGGAGAGAGAGAGAGAGAGTGCAGGAGAGAGAGAGAGAGTGCAGGAGAGAGAGAGAGAGTGCAGGCGAGAGAGAGAGAGAGTGCAGGAGAGAGAGAGAGAGCGCAGGAGAGAGAGGGAGAGCAGGAGAGAGAGAAAGAGAGAGTGCAGGCGAGAGAGAGAGAGAGTGCAGGAGAGAGAGAGAGAGAGAGTGCAGGAGAGAGAGGGAGAGCAGGAGAGAGAGAAAGAGAGAGTGCAGGAGAGAGAGAGAGAGAGTGCAGGAGA
Source organism: Chiloscyllium punctatum (assembly GCF_047496795.1). NCBI lineage: Eukaryota > Metazoa > Chordata > Chondrichthyes > Orectolobiformes > Hemiscylliidae > Chiloscyllium > Chiloscyllium punctatum. The sequence goes on along the minus strand of NC_092772.1, from coordinate 53,833,362 downwards.
GAGAGAGAGACAGAGAGAGAGAGTGCAGGAGAGAGAGAGAGAGAGTGCAGGAGAAAGACAGAGAGAGAGTGCAGGAGAGAGAGAGAGTGCAGGAGAGAGAGAGAGAGAGTGCAGGAGAGAGAGAGAGTGCAGGAGAGAGAGAGAGAGTGCAGGAGAGAGAGAGAGAGTGCAGGCGAGAGAGAGAGAGAGTGCAGGAGAGAGAGAGAGAGTGCAGGAGAGAGAGGGAGAGCAGGAGAGAGAGAAAGAGAGAGTGCAGGCGAGAGAGAGAGAGAGTGCAGGAGAGAGAGAGAGAGAGAGTGCAGGAGAGAGAGGGAGAGCAGGAGAGAGAGAAAGAGAGAGTGCAGGAGAGAGAGAGAGAGAGTGCAGGAGAGAGAGAGAGACAGAGAGAGAGAGTGCAGGAGAGAGAGAGAGAGAGTGCAGGAGAAAGACAGAGAGAGAGAGTGCAGGAGAGAGAGAGAGTGCAGGAGAGAGAGAGAGAGAGTGCAGGAGAGAGAGAGAGTGCAGGAGAGAGAGAGAAAGACAGAGTGCAGGAGAGAGAGGAGAGAGAGAGTGCAGGAGAGAGAGAGAGTGCAGGAGAGAGAGAGAGAGAGTGCAGGAGAGAGAGAGAGTGCAGGAGAGAGAGAGAGTGCAGGAGAGAGAGAGAGAGAGTGCAGGAGAGAGAGAGAGTGCAGGAGAAAGACAGAGAGAGAGAGTGCAGGAGAGAGAGAGAGAGTGCAAGAGAGAGAGGGAGAGCAGGAGAGAGAGAAAGAGAGTGCAGGAGAGAGAGAGAGAGTGCAGGAGAGAGAGAGAGAGAGTGCAGGAGAAAGACAGAGAGAGAGAGTGCAGGAGAGAGAGAGAGAGTGCAGGAGAGAGGGAGAGCAGGAGAGAGAGAAAGAGAGAGTGCAGGAGAGAGAGAGAGAGTGCAGGAGAGAGAGAGAGAGTGAGTGCAGGAGAGAGAGGGAGAGCAGGAGAGAGAGAAAGAGAGAGTGCAGGAGAGAGAGAGAGAGTGCAGGAGAGAGAGAGAGAAAGTGCAGGAGAGAGAGAGTGCAGGAGAGAGAGGGAGAGATAGAGTGCAGGAGAGAGAGGGAGAGAGAGAGAGTGCAGGAGAGAGAGAGAAAGAGAGAGAGTGCAGGAGAGAGAGAGTGCAGGAGAGAGAGTGCAGGAGAGAGAGAGAAAGAGAGAGAGTGCAGGAGAGAGAGAGTGCAGGAGAGAGAGAGAGAGTGCAGGAGAGAGAGAGAGCAGGAGAGAGAGAGAAAGAGAGAGTGCAGGAGAGAGAGAGAGAGTGCAGGAGAGAGAGAGAGAGTGCAGGAGAGAGACAGAGAGAGAGAGTGCAGGAGAGAGAGAGAGTGCAGGAGAGAGAGAGTGCAGGAGAGACAGAGAAAGAGAGAGTGCAGGAGAGAGAGAGAGTGCAGGAGAGAGAGAGAGCAGGAGAGACAGAGAAAGAGAGAGTGCAGGAGAGAGAGAGAGTGCAGGAGAGAGAGAGTGCAGGAGAGACAGAGAAAGAGAGAGTGCAGGAGAGAGAGAGAGTGCAGGAGAGAGAGAGTGCAGGAGAGAGAGAGAGCAGGAGAGACAGAGAAAGAGAGAGTGCAGGAGAGAGAGAGAGCAGGAGAGACAGAGAAAGAGAGAGTGCAGGAGAGAGAGAGTGCAGGAGAGAGAGAGTGCAGGAGAGACAGAGAAAGAGAGAGTGCAGGAGAGAGAGAGAGTGCAGGAGAGAGAGAGTGCAGGAGAGACAGAGAAAGAGAGAGTGCAGGAGAGAGAGAGTGCAGGAGAGAGAGAGAAAGAGAGAGTGCAGGAGAGAGAGAGAGTGCAGGAGAGAGAGAGAAAGAGAGAGTGCAGGAGAGAGAGAGAGTGCAGGAGAGAGAGAGAAAGAGAGAGTGCAGGAGAGTGAGAGAGAGAGCAGGAGAGAGAGAGTGCAGGAGAGAGAGAGAGAGTGCAGGAGAGAGAGAGAAAGAGAGAGAGAGAGAGCATGAGAGAGAGAGAGAGAGTGCAGGAGAGAGAGAGAAAGAGAGAGAGTGCAGGAGAGAGAGAGAGAGAGAGAGTGCAGGAGAGAGAGAGAAAGAGAGAGTGCAGGAGAGAGAGAGTGCAGGAGAGAGAGAGAGAGAGAGAGTGCAGGAGAGAGAGAGAAAGAGAGAGTGCAGGAGAGTGAGAGAGAGAGCAGGAGAGAGAGAGAGAGTGCAGGAGAGAGAGAGAGAGTGCAGGAGAGAGAGAGAGTGCAGGAGAGAGAGAGAGTGCAGGAGAGAGAGAGAAAGAGAGAGTGCAGGAGAGAGAGAGAGTGCAGGAGAGAGAGAGAAAGAGAGAGTGCAGGAGAGAGAGAGAGTGCAGGAGAGAGAGAGAAAGAGAGAGTGCAGGAGAGTGAGAGAGAGAGCAGGAGAGAGAGAGTGCAGGAGAGAGAGAGAGAGTGCAGGAGAGAGAGTGCAGGAGAGAGAGAGAAAGAGAGAGAGTGCAGGAGAGAGAGAGTGCAGGAGAGAGAGAGAGAGTGCAGGAGAGAGAGAGAGCAGGAGAGAGACAGAGAGAGAGAGTGCAGGAGAGAGAGAGAGAGTGCAGGAGAGAGAGAGTGCAGGAGCGAGAGAGAAAGAGAGAGTGCAGGAGAGAGAGAGAGAGTGCAGGAGAGAGAGAGTGCAGGAGAGAGACAGAGAGAGAGAGTGCAGGAGAGAGAGAGAGTGCAGGAGAGAGAGAGTGCAGGAGAGACAGAGAAAGAGAGAGTGCAGGAGAGAGAGAGAGTGCAGGAGAGAGAGAGAGCAGGAGAGACAGAGAAAGAGAGAGTGCAGGAGAGAGAGAGAGTGCAGGAGAGAGAGAGTGCAGGAGAGACAGAGAAAGAGAGAGTGCAGGAGAGAGAGAGAGTGCAGGAGAGAGAGTGCAGGAGAGAGAGAGAGCAGGAGAGACAGAGAAAGAGAGAGTGCAGGAGAGAGAGAGAGCAGGAGAGACAGAGAAAGAGAGAGTGCAGGAGAGAGAGAGTGCAGGAGAGAGAGAGTGCAGGAGAGACAGAGAAAGAGAGAGTGCAGGAGAGAGAGAGAGTGCAGGAGAGAGAGAGTGCAGGAGAGACAGAGAAAGAGAGAGTGCAGGAGAGAGAGGATGCAGGAGAGAGAGAGAGTGCAGGAGAGAGAGAGAAAGAGAGAGTGCAGGAGAGAGAGAGAGTGCAGGAGAGAGAGAGAAAGAGAGAGTGCAGGAGAGAGAGAGAGTGCAGGAGAGAGAGAGAAAGAGAGAGTGCAGGAGAGTGAGAGAGAGAGCAGGAGAGAGAGAGTGCAGGAGAGAGAGAGAGTGCAGGAGAGAGAGAGAAAGAGAGAGAGAGAGAGAGCATGAGAGAGAGAGAGAGTGCAGGAGAGAGAGAGAAAGAGAGAGAGTGCAGGAGAGAGAGAGAGAGAGAGTGCAGGAGAGAGAGAGAAAGAGAGAGTGCAGGAGAGAGAGAGTGCAGGAGAGAGAGAGAGAGAGAGTGCAGGAGAGAGAGAGAAAGAGAGAGTGCAGGAGAGTGAGAGAGAGAGCAGGAGAGAGAGAGAGAGTGCAGGAGAGAGAGAGAGAGTGCAGGAGAGAGAGAGAGTGCAGGAGAGAGAGAGAGTGCAGGAGAGAGAGAGAAAGAGAGAGTGCAGGAGAGAGAGAGAGTGCAGGAGAGAGAGAGAAAGAGAGAGTGCAGGAGAGAGAGAGAGTGCAGGAGAGAGAGAGAAAGAGAGAGTGCAGGAGAGTGAGAGAGAGAGCAGGAGAGAGAGAGTGCAGGAGAGAGAGAGAGAGTGCAGGAGAGAGAGAGAAAGAGAGAGAGAGAGAGCATGAGAGAGAGAGAGAGTGCAGGAGAGAGAGAGAAAGGAGAGAGTGCAGGAGAGAGAGAGAGAGAGAGAGTGCAGGAGAGAGAGAGGAAAGAGAGAGTGCAGGAGAGAGAGAGTGCAGGAGAGAGAGAGAGAGAGAGAGTGCAGGAGAGAGAGAGTGCAGGAGAGAGAGAGAAAGAGAGAGTGCAGGAGAGTGAGAGAGAGAGTGCAGGATAGTGAGAGAGACAGAATGCAGGAGAGAGAGAGAGAGAGCAGGAGAGACAGAGTGTGAGAGAGAGTGAGAGAGTGTGTAGGAGAGAGAGAATGCAGGGGAGAGAGAGAGAGAGCATGAGAGAGAGAGGGGGAGAGAGTGCCAGGAGAGATGTGCACTGAGGGCTCCAGGAATGAGGAACTTCCATCTGAATATAGGTTGGTGAGGTTGGGATGTTCTTGAGAGGGGGAGGCCTGAGGGAGAGACCTGAGATCGAGGTTTTATAAAAAGGCATCTGCAGACAGTAGCTGAGTCAATCCCCTTTCTGCTGGGAAAGGACCGAGAACAAGAGGAAACAGGTATAAAGTTGGTCAAGTCAGTTTGTGGTAAAACAAGCAGGGGCAGGGTTTATACAGTTAATGGTCGGGTCCTGGGTGGTGTTGGGGAACAGAGGGACCCAGGGGGTTCAGGGACATCATCCTTTGGAGTTTGTGTCACAGACGGACAGGGGGGTTACGAAGGGTTCAGCA
>NC_092772.1:53757180-53819680 GCF_047496795.1 Chiloscyllium punctatum | reverse complement strand
CAGCCCCGCGCAAGGACTGGCACTCCCTTCTCTGCATTGCTCCCGCCACTCCCGTTCCCTGTCTCTCTCTCCCTCCCAGTTTTTACCCAGAATTCCTCCCACCTCACCCCCACCTCCTCCCCCCCCCTCCCCCCACACCCCTGCAGCTTCTCCTTTTCGAAGGGACCTTCTGCCCCTTTCCAGCCCCCCCCCCATATCCCAGATCCTCAGCTACAATTCTCCAACACCAACATAACCCATCCTCTTCCTCCCTCCTTCCCCCACTGTGGGATCCTGCTGTGTGCAAGTTGGCTGTCTCCTCGGCAGCATTGCAAGGGCGCCTCACTGGCCATTGGGAGGCGTTTGGGAGCAGTCAGAAATGGGACCGTAAGCTCACAGGAGCAGCGGTGGGCCATTCAGCCCATCGAGTCTTCACTGCCATTCCATGAGATCTGACTGACCCTCAAATTCTCTCTCCCGCCATTTCCGCATAACCCGTTGACTTTCCTCCCCCTCCTTCCTGATGAGCAATCTCTCAGTCTCAGCGTTGGATGTACTCAATGACCCAGCTTCTGAGGTGAAGGATTCCACAGATTCAGCCCCCTCGCGTATTCCCCACGGGGCGAGGGACTGAGGGGAGGGGGGGACACATTTTTAAGGGGAGAGATTCCCAAAAGACATGATGGGTGACTTGTTTTTCCCCAGAGGGTGGTCCTGAGGGAGTTGGGGGGGGGGGGGGACAGTTACAACGTGTTAAAGACATTTGGATAAGCACGTGAGCAGGAAAAGGTTGGAGGGAGATGGGGCAGGCAGGGGGGAACGAGGTCAGTTTAGGATTAGGGTCAGCAGGGAGGAGTTGGGCTGAAGGGTCTGTTTCTGTGCCGTGGGACGTCTGTGACTTTGAGGAGAAAACATTCCTCCTCCTCCTCTGCCTTACGTTTGCAATCCCTTATTTGGGATGGCGGGGGGGGTGGGGGGGGGGACTGTCCCACAAGGGGAAACATCTTCCCCCCACCCCTCCCCTGTCCGATCACCGAGGCGTTTTTGAACGTTTCAATAAAGTCGCTGCTCATTCTCCGCAACTCCAGTGGGGCCAGGCCCCAACTGACTCAACCTCTCCTCCATTCCCAAGATCAAATCAAACAAAATGACAGGCCCTTCAGCTCCCCCAAGCCCGCGCTGACCCTCAATCTAAACCTGTGGCCTATTTTCTAAGGATCGGTCTCCCTCTGTCTCCCTGCCCATTCATGTGTCTGTCTGGATACATCTTAGATGATGCTATTGTGCCCGCCTCTACTACCTCGACTGGCAACACCCACCACCCTCTGCATGATGAACTTCCCACGTGTATCTCCCTTAAACCTTTCCCCTCTCACCTTGAGCTCGTGACCCCTAGTAACTGAGACCCCCACTCTGGGGAAAAGCTTCTTGCTATCCGCCCTGTCTAACCCTCCCATGGTTTGAGTGAACGTTCTGTAGATTGCTTCTACCGGTCTCGTTTTCAAAGTTCCATTCTGGTCTCCTTCCTCTCGGAAGGATGTTGTGAAACTTGAAAGGGTTCAGAAAAGATTTACAAGGATGTTGCCAGGGTTGGAGGATCTGAGCTACAGGGAGAGGCTGAACAGGCTGGGGCTGTTTTCCCTGGAGCGTCGGAGGCTGAGGGGTGACCTCATAGAGGTTTATAAAATTATGAGGGGCATGGATAGGGTAAATAGGCAAAGTCTTTTCCCTGGGGTGGGGGAGTCCAGAACTAGAGGGGCATAGGTTTAGGGTGAGAGGGGAAAGATATAAAAGAGACCTAAGGGGCAACGTTTTCACACAGAGGGTGGTACGTGTGTGGAATGAGCTGCCAGAGGATGTGGTGGAGGCTGGTACAATGACAGCATTTAAGAGGCATTTGGATGGGTATATGGATAGGAAGGGTTTGGAGGGATATGGGCCGGGTGCTGGCAGGTGGGACTAGATTGGGTTGGGATATCTGGGTCAGCACGGATGGGTTGGACCGAAGGGTCTGTTTCCCTGCTGTACATCTCTATGACTCTAGCTTTCTCTAGATACTCTCTCCTTACTCCAATCTCCTCTGTGTCCTCCCAGGAGGTGACAAGCCCACAGTGGGGACACACCCACGTCGAATTAACGAGGGCCAACGGAGCTGACTCTCTCAACACACTGGAAAATCTTCAACCCAGCTTCGCGTTTAACGGAGAACTAAACGATTCCACGAAGGCGTTGAGTCACATCCTGAGGTGACTGCGGGTTCCTGTCCACTTCAGTTCGGGTTGTGAGCACACTTGTGCAATTGCTTGTGTTCACTGCCGATGCTGAGTCACCCGCACACACTCGCACACCTCCTGGTCCTAGTACGGACGTACTTATGATCAGATGATGCTCATAGCTGGACCTACAGCTGTGAGTGATTCATCGCTAACACTGAGGCATCGCTAACTCTTAGAACACGTGTCAGTCCTGTGATGTCAAGGGAAGTCATAGGAACATGGGAAATTAGGATCGGAGGAAGCCATTCAGTTCCGTTCCATCATCAATATTTGCTCGGGGCTGACCTGGGGCTTTTCTGATGAAACGCTTTTGTCGATTTTCCTCCTCCTCGGATGCTGCCTGACCTGCCGTGTTTTTCCAGCGCCACTCTGATCTTGACTCTAATCGCCAGCATCTTCAGTACCCACTTTCGCCCTGTCCAACTCAGCCCCCTACTCCCCGCCCTCTTCCCCGTTCTCTTTGATCCCTCAGGCCGACCTCTCCAAGAGGGAATGCAGGAAAGAGGCAGAGACAAGATAACCCTCTCCCCCCTCAGCGTCAGCAACACCAAAGAGCTGCTCGTTGGCTTCAGGGGACAAGATGGGCGTCACATCTTGTCCCCTGAGGTGGAGCTGGCTGAGAGAGTCAGGTTCCTAAAGGGGGTGATGATCACCATCTGCCCTGCACCCTCCGACAAAAAAAAAGCACCGCAACACCTCGACTTCTGCTGGAGGCTAAGGAAATTCAGCAGGTCCACCAATTCTCTGACTAAAGTTGACTGATGCCCCAGAGAAAGCGTTCGGGGTCTGGATATGTCACAGCTTGGTTTGGCGACCGCGGTGCCTGGGACCTTATGAAATGACAGGACGTCATGAACATAGCTGTGTCCACCAGGCAAACCCCCACCTTCCACCAATCAACCCCGTCTACGTCCTCGGGAAGGCAGCCGACATCATCAGAGACCCCTCCCCACCCCCCACCCCCCGGTTCCAATCTCTTCCACTGGGCAGAAGCTTAAACACACGGACTGACAGATTCAGGAACAGCTTCTTCCCCGCTGCTATCTGACTTCTGAATGGACCTCCCAAATCTCAGGTTTAATGTCAGTCTCACCGTCTCTGCGCCTTCCCTGTGGCCGTAACATTGTGTTGCTCGCTCTGTTCCATCACTTGGGACGGTCCAATCGGCCTGTAGCGCACGCAAAACAAACCTTTTCACTGTACCCAGGTACACGTGACAATAGTCAATCAAATCAAAATGTTGAGGGTCTTGAGCTCAGCTGTTTTCAGTGGCAGGGAATCCCCCTGGCCTCCCCACCCTCTGGGTGAAAAAGTCGTCTCTTAGGTCTCTTCTAGATCTCTCCCCTCTCACCCTAAACCTACGCCCCTACCCTCTATCCTTAGAGCACGAAACCCCCTTCTCCCAGGTTCTGGACATCCCCCACTGACCCCTTGGGCCTGTCCCACCCTTCGATCAGATCCTGACTCACCTGTGACCGAACTCCATCTACCTCCAGGTAGCACTGGGGAGGTGGTGGTCCAGTAGGGTTATCACCAGACTAACATTCTAGTAGCCCAGGGAATTGTTCGGGGGGCCCTGGGTTCAATTCCCACCGTGGCAGATGGTGGAATTTGAATTCAATGAAATAAATCTGGAATCAAGAGTCTATTGATGAATCCGTTGTTTGGAAAAAAAATCCATCCGGGTCATTAATGTCCATCAGTGAGGGAAACTGCCATCTTTACCCGGTCTGGGCCTACACGTGACTCCAGACCCACAGCACTGTGGTTGACTCTTAACTACCCTCTGGGCAACTCGGGATGGGCAATAAATGCTGGGCCAAATCTCTCATCCTGTGAATGAATGAAGGGGAAGAAAACCTTTTTTTGATACATTTCTCTGATTACCTTTTATATCTAGCTCAGTTTGACATTGTGGAGGACAGAGTTCCAAACCTCTCAAACCCGTTGTGTGCCAAAGTGCTTCCTAGCATCTCTCCTGAACGCTTTTGGCCCTAATTCCCAGACTATGCCCCTCAGTCCCGAATCTCCGAACAGCCCAAATAGTTTACCTTTCCTGTTAATTTCTTGAAGACTTCAACCAGATCACCCCTGAACTTTCTAAGTCCTGTAAAAAGTAGTCCTAATTTGTGTGATCTCTGAGGTAACCCTTAAAGAGCGAATATCATTTCCGTAAACCTACACTGTACTCCCTCCAAAGCCAATCCCTCCTTCCTAAGGTAGGGTGCCCAGATCTGCTCTCTGTATTCCAAGTGTGGTCCATCCAGGGTTTTATACAGAGACAGAGTCAAAACACGTGGCGTTGGAAAAACGCAGCAGGTCAGGCAGCATCTGAGGAGCGGGAGAATCGACATTTCGGGTACAAGCCCTTCATCAGGATTCTGAAACGGACTCACCAGCATCTGCAGTCCTCACCTTCTCCTTTTGTATGACTACAGCATCACGTCTGCATCTCTGTCCATCAGTACTCCGGATAGAGGCCAGAATTCCTTCAGCTTTCTTGTCTACGTTCTGCTTGGGATGGTTTAAGGATCGATGCATCTGAACTCTTTGGACATCAGTTATAGTGAATTTCACACCATCGAGTAAGTATCCGACTGCACCCCCCTCTCAGGCCAAAAGGGATGCCCTCGCACTTACTTACACTGACCTCCACACACCCATTGTTTGGCCCATTCACTTACTCTGTCAATGTCCCTTTATAATTCCATACTGACATCTCCACTATCGACAAAGATGCCTAAATTTGTCTCGTCAGCAAATTTGGAGGTATGACTATCTATGCCATTATCCAAGTTGTTAATAAGTAATGTAATTTGTGTGATCGCTAACGTAACCCCTGAAAAGCGAGTAAAATTCCTGTAAACCTGCACAGTTTACACGGTGGCACAGTGGTTAGCACTGCTGCCTCACAGCACCAGGGACCCGGGTTCAATTCCCGCCTCAGGCGACTAACTGCTTGCACGTTCTCCCCGTGTCTGCGTGGGTTTCCTCCGGGTGCTCCTGTTTCCTCCCACAGTCCAAAGATGTGCCGGTCAGGTGAATTGGCCATGCTAAATTGCCCGTAGTGTTAGGTAAGGGGTAAATGTAGGGGTATGGGTGGGTTGCGCTTCGGCGGGGCGGTGTGGACTTGTTGGGCCGAAGGGCCTGTTTCCACACTGTAAGTAATCTAATCAGTACTCCCTCCATGGTCAACCCCTCCTTCCAAAGGGGCGGTGACAGATCTGCTCCCTGCATTCCCTTCAAGCCCCAACACAGGTCCTTGTGGTCATACCTGGGCAATGGAAACGCCTCTCCATTAACCCCACGTTCTGTCAGCTGACACTCAACCAGTTTCTCAGCTGGGTCAGCCATTTGCCTTCAGTTTCCTGGGGTTTCTGCCAGAGTCAACAGTTTCTTCGGCGAGACTTTCTCCATATAAACAACATCCACAGACATTCCCCTGTCTGCGACTGAGTCACCTCTTCAAAATACACACTGAGATTTGTCAGAGCTGACCTCTGGGTCATGCTGATTAACTGAAAATCGAGGAGTTCAGACACTCCGTCGTTGAATACAACAATTTCTCCACCACCACAAACATTTGGTCACCAAGTCCATACTCGCCTGGGTTCACTGTTGTGCCCTTCTTTAAAGGCTGAGTAAAACTTCCTAATCCACAACGTTGACTCTTATATCTGAGGGACTCTGATAGATTACAGTCAGGGCTCCACTCCTGTATCTAAGGGACTCTGACAGATTACAGTCAGGGCTCCACTCCTGTATCTAAGGGACCCTGACAGATTACAGTCAGGGCACCACTCCTGTATCTAAGGGACTCTGATAGATTACAGTCAGGGCTCCACTCCTGTATCTAAGGGACTCTGATAGATTACAGTCAGGGCACCACTCCTGTATCTAAGGGACCCTGACAGATTACAGTCAGGGCTCCACTCCTGTATCTAAGGGACCCTGACAGATTACAGTCAGGGCACCACTCCTGTATCTAAGGGACCCTGACAGATTACAGTCAGGGCTCCACTCCTGTATCTAAGGGACTCTGACAGATTACAGTCAGGGCACCACTCCTGTATCTAAGGGACCCTGACAGATTACAGTCAGGGCTCCACTCCTGTATCTAAGGGACCCTGACAGATTACAGTCAGGGCTCCACTCCTGTATCTAAGGGACTCTGACAGATTACAGTCAGGGCACCACTCCTGTATCTAAGGGACCCTGACAGATTACAGTCAGGGCTCCACTCCTGTATCTAAGGCACCCTGACAGATTACAGTCAGGGCACCACTCCTGTATCTAAGGGACCCTGACAGATTACAGTCAGGGCACCACTCCTGTATCTAAGGGACCCTGACAGATTACAGTCAGGGCTCCACTCCTGTATCTAAGGCACCCTGACAGATTACAGTCAGGGCACCACTCCTGTATCTAAGGGACCCTGACAGATTACAGTCAGGGCTCCACTCCTGTATCTAAGGGACTCTGACAGATTACAGTCAGGGCACCACTCCTGTATCTAAGGGACCCTGACAGATTACAGTCAGGGCTCCACTCCTGTATCTAAGGGACCCTGACAGATTACAGTCAGGGCTCCACTCCTGTATCTAAGGGACTCTGACAGATTACAGTCAGGGCTCCACTCCTGTATCTAAGGGACCCTGACAGATTACAGTCAGGGCTCCACTCCTGTATCTAAGGGACCCTGACAGATTACAGTCAGGGCTCCACTCCTGTATCTAAGGGACCCTGACAGATTACAGTCAGGGCTCCACTCCTGTATCTAAGGGACTCTGACAGATTACAGTCAGGGCTCCACTCCTGTATCTAAGGGACCCTGACAGATTACAGTCAGGGCTCCACTCCTGTATCTAAGGGACCCTGACAGATTACAGTCAGGGCACCACTCCTGTATCTAAGGGACTCTTATAGATTACAGTCAGCGCACAACTCCTGTATCTAAGGGACCCTGACAGATTACAGTCAGGGCTCCACTCCTGTATCTAAGGGACCCTGATAGATTACAGTCAGGGCACCACTCCTGTATCTAAGGGACCCTGACAGATTACAGTCAGGGCACCACTCCTGTATCTAAGGGACCCTGACAGATTACAGTCAGGGCACCACTCCTGTATCTAAGGGACCCTGACAGATTACAGTCAGGGCTCCACTCCTGTATCTAAGGGACCCTGACAGATTACAGTCAGGGCTCCACTCCTGTATCTAAGGGACTCTGACAGATTACAGTCAGGGCTCCACTCCTGTATCTAAGGGACCCTGACAGATTACAGTCAGGGCTCCACTCCTGTATCTAAGGGACCCTGACAGATTACAGTCAGGGCACCACTCCTGTATCTAAGGGACCCTGACAGATTACAGTCAGGGTACCACTCCTGTATCTAAGGGACCCTGACAGATTACAGTCAGGGCTCCACTCCTGTATCTAAGGGACCCTGATAGATTACAGTCAGGGCACCACTCCTGTATCTAAGGGACCCTGATAGATTACAGTCAGGGCACCACTCCTGTATCTAAGGGACCCTGACAGATTACAGTCAGGGCTCCACTCCTGTATCTAAGGGACCCTGACAGATTACAGTCAGGGCTCCACTCCTGTATCTAAGGGACCCTGACAGATTACAGTCAGGGCTCCACTCCTGTATCTAAGGGACTCTGATAGATTACAGTCAGGGCTCCACTCCTGTATCTAAGGGACCCTGACAGATTACAGTCAGGGCTCCACTCCTGTATCTAAGGGACCCTGACAGATTACAGTCAGGGCTCCACTCCTGTATCTAAGGGACCCTGACAGATTACAGTCAGGGCACCACTCCTGTATCTAAGGGACTCTTATAGATTACAGTCAGCGCACAACTCCTGTATCTAAGGGACCCTGACAGATTACAGTCAGCGCACAACTCCTGTATCTAAGGGACTCTGACAGATTACAGTCAGGGCTCCACTCCTGTATCTAAGGGACTCTGACAGATTACAGTCAGGGCTCCACTCCTGTATCTAAGGGACCCTGATAGATTACAGTCAGGGCACCACTCCTGTATCTAAGGGACCCTGATAGATTACAGTCAGGGCACCACTCCTGTATCTAAGGGACCCTGACAGATTACAGTCAGGGCTCCACTCCTGTATCTAAGGGACCCTGACAGATTACAGTCAGGGCTCCACTCCTGTATCTAAGGGACCCTGACAGATTACAGTCAGGGCACCACTCCTGTATCTAAGGGACCCTGATAGATTACAGTCAGGGCTCCACTCCTGTATCTAAGGGACCCTGACAGATTACAGTCAGGGCTCCACTCCTGTATCTAAGGGACCCTGACAGATTACAGTCAGGGCTCCACTCCTGTATCTAAGGGACCCTGACAGATTACAGTCAGGGCACCACTCCTGTATCTAAGGGACCCTGACAGATTACAGTCAGGGCTCCACTCCTGTATCTAAGGGACTCTGACAGATTACAGTCAGGGCTCCACTCCTGCATCTAAGGGACCCTGACAGATTACAGTCAGGGCACCACTCCTGTATCTAAGGGACCCTGACAGATTACAGTCAGGGCACCACTCCTGTATCTAAGGGACCCTGACAGATTACAGTCAGGGCTCCACTCCTGTATCTAAGGGACCCTGACAGATTACAGTCAGGGCTCCACTCCTGTATCTAAGGGACCCTGACAGATTACAGTCAGGGCACCACTCCTGTATCTAAGGGACCCTGATAGATTACAGTCAGGGCACCACTCCTGTATCTAAGGGACCCTGACAGATTACAGTCAGGGCTCCACTCCTGTATCTAAGGGACCCTGACAGATTACAGTCAGGGCTCCCCTCCTGTATCTAAGGGACCCTGATAGATTACAGTCAGGGCACCACTCCTGTATCTAAGGGACCCTGATAGATTACAGTCAGGGCTCCACTCCTGTATCTAAGGGACCCTGACAGATTACAGTCAGGGCTCCACTCCTGTATCTAAGGGACCCTGACAGATTACAGTCAGGGCACCACTCCTGTATCTAAGGGACTCTGACAGATTACAGTCAGGGCACCACTCCTGTATCTAAGGGACCCTGACAGATTACAGTCAGGGGACCACTCCTGTATCTAAGGGACCCTGACAGATTACAGTCAGGGCACCACTCCTGTATCTAAGGGACTCTGACAGATTACAGTCAGGGCTCCACTCCTGTATCTAAGGGACTCTGACAGATTACAGTCAGGGCTCCACTCCTGTATCTAAGGGACTCAGATAGATTACAGTCAGGGCTCCACTCCTGTATCTAAGGGACTCAGATAGATTACAGTCAGGGCTCCACTCCTGTATCTAAGGGACTCTGATAGATTACAGTCAGGGCACCACTCCTGTATCTAAGGGACTCTGACAGATTACAGTCAGGGCTCCACTCCTGTATCTAAGGGACCCTGACAGATTACAGTCAGGGCTCCACTCCTGTATCTAAGGGACTCTGACAGATTACAGTCAGGGCACCACTCCTGTATCTAAGGGACTCTGATCGATTACAGTCAGGGCACCACTCCTGTATCTAAGGGACTCTGACAGATTACAGTCAGGGCACCACTCCTGTATCTAAGGGACCCTGACAGATTACAGTCAGGGCACCACTCCTGTATCTAAGGGACCCTGACAGATTACAGTCAGGGCACCACTCCTGTATCTAAGGGACTCTGACAGATTACAGTCAGGGCACCACTCCTGTATCTAAGGGACCCTGACAGATTACAGTCAGGGCTCCACTCCTGTATCTAAGGGACTCTGATAGATTACAGTCAGGGCTCCACTCCTGTATCTAAGGGACCCTGACAGATTACAGTCAGGGCCCTGCTCCTGTATCTAAGGGACCCTGACAGATTACAGTCAGGGCACCACTCCTGTATCTAAGGGACCCTGATAGATTACAGTCAGGGCACCACTCCTGTATCTAAGGGACCCTGACAGATTACAGTCAGGGCACCACTCCTGTATCTAAGGGACCCTGACAGATTACAGTCAGGGCACCACTCCTGTATCTAAGGGACTCTGACAGATTACAGTCAGGGCACCACTCCTGTATCTAAGGGACCCTGACAGATTACAGTCAGGGCTCCACTCCTGTATCTAAGGGACTCTGACAGATTACAGTCAGGGCACCACTCCTGTATCTAAGGGACCCTGACAGATTACAGTCAGGGCTCCACTCCTGTATCTAAGGGACTCTGACAGATTACAGTCAGGGCTCCACTCCTGTATCTGAGGGACTCTGACAGATTACAGTCAGGGCACCATTCCTGTATCTAAGGGACTCTGACAGATTACAGTCAGGGCACCACTCCTGTATCTAAGGGACCCTGACAGATTACAGTCAGGGCTCCACTCCTGTATCTGAGGGACTCTGACAGATTACAGTCAGGGCACCACTCCTGTATCTAAGGGACTCTGACAGATTACAGTCAGGGCTCCACTCCTGTATCTAAGGGACCCTGACAGATTACAGTCAGGGCACCACTCCTGTATCTAAGGGACTCTGACAGATTACAGTCAGGGCACCACTCCTGTATCTAAGGGACTCTGACAGATTACAGTCAGGGCACCACTCCTGTATCTAAGGGACCCTGACAGATTACAGTCAGGGCTCCACTCCTGTATCTAAGGGACCCTGACAGATTACAGTCAGGGCACCACTCCTGTATCTAAGGGACCCTGACAGATTACAGTCAGGGCTCCACTCCTGTATCTAAGGGACCCTGATAGATTACAGTCAGGGCTCCACTCCTGTATCTAAGGGACCCTGACAGATTACAGTCAGGGCTCCACTCCTGTATCTAAGGGACCCTGACAGATTACAGTCAGGGCTCCACTCCTGTATCTAAGGGACCCTGACAGATTACAGTCAGGGCACCACTCCTGTATCTAAGGGACTCTGATAGATTACAGTCAGGGCACCACTCCTGTATCTAAGGGACTCTGATAGATTACAGTCAGGGCACCACTCCTGTATCTAAGGGACTCTGACAGATTACAGTCAGGGCACCATTCCTGTATCTAAGGGACCCTGACAGATTACAGTCAGGGCTCCACTCCTGTATCTAAGGGACTCTGACAGATTACAGTCAGGGCTCCACTCCTGTATCTAAGGGACCCTGATAGATTACAGTCAGGGCTCCACTCCTGTATCTAAGGGACCCTGATAGATTACAGTCAGGGCTCCACTCCTGTATCTAAGGGACCCTGACAGATTACAGTCAGGGCTCCACTCCTGTATCTAAGGGACTCTGACAGATTACAGTCAGGGCTCCACTCCTGTATCTAAGGGACCCTGACAGATTACAGTCAGGGCACCACTCCTGTATCTAAGGGACCCTGACAGATTACAGTCAGGGCACCACTCCTGTATCTAAGGGACCCTGACAGATTACAGTCAGGGCACCACTCCTGTATCTAAGGGACTCTGACAGATTACAGTCAGGGCACCACTCCTGTATCTAAGGGACTCTGACAGATTACAGTCAGGGCACCACTCCTGTATCTAAGGGACTCTGATAGATTACAGTCAGGGCACCACTCCTGTATCTAAGGGACCCTGACAGATTACAGTCAGGGCACCACTCCTGTATCTAAGGGACTCTGACAGATTACAGTCAGGGCACCACTCCTGTATCTAAGGGACCCTGACAGATTACAGTCAGGGCTCCACTCCTGTATCTAAGGGACTCTGACAGATTACAGTCAGGGCACCACTCCTGTATCTAAGGGACCCTGACAGATTACAGTCAGGGCTCCACTCCTGTATCTAAGGGACCCTGACAGATTACAGTCAGGGCACCACTCCTGTATCTAAGGGACTCAGATAGATTACAGTCAGGGCTCCACTCCTGTATCTAAGGGACCCTGACAGATTACAGTCAGGGCTCCACTCCTGTATCTAAGGGACTCTGACAGATTACAGTCAGGGCACCACTCCTGTATCTAAGGGACCCTGACAGATTACAGTCAGGGCTCCACTCCTGTATCTAAGGGACCCTGACAGATTACAGTCAGGGCTCCACTCCTGTATCTAAGGGACCCTGACAGATTACAGTCAGGGCTCCACTCCTGTATCTAAGGGACCCTGACAGATTACAGTCAGGGCTCCACTCCTGTATCTAAGGGACTCTGACAGATTACAGTCAGGGCACCACTCCTGTATCTAAGGGACCCTGACAGATTACAGTCAGGGCTCCACTCCTGTATCTAAGGGACTCTGATAGATTACAGTCAGGGCTCCACTCCTGTATCTAAGGGACCCTGACAGATTACAGTCAGGGCACCACTCCTGTATCTAAGGGACTCTGACAGATTACAGTCAGGGCTCCACTCCTGTATCTAAGGGACCCTGACAGATTACAGTCAGGGCTCCACTCCTGTATCTAAGGGACTCTGATAGATTACAGTCAGGGCTCCACTCCTGTATCTAAGGGACCCTGACAGATTACAGTCAGGGCACCTCTCCTGTATCTAAGGGACCCTGACAGATTACAGTCAGGGCACCACTCCTGTATCTAAGGGACTCTGACAGATTACAGTCAGGGCTCCACTCCTGTATCTAAGGGACTCTGATAGATTACAGTCAGGGCTCCACTCCTGTATCTAAGGGACTCTGACAGATTACAGTCAGGGCTCCACTCCTGTATCTAAGGGACCCTGACAGATTACAGTCAGGGCACCACTCCTGTATCTAAGGGACTCTGACAGATTACAGTCAGGGCCCCACTCCTGTATCTAAGGGACCCTGACAGATTACAGTCAGGGCACCACTCCTGTATCTAAGGGACCCTGATAGATTACAGTCAGGGCACCACTCCTGTATCTAAGGGACTCTGACAGATTACAGTCAGGGCTCCACTCCTGTATCTAAGGGACTCTGATAGATTACAGTCAGGGCACCACTCCTGTATCTAAGGGACCCTGACAGATTACAGTCAGGGCACCACTCCTGTATCTAAGGGACTCTGATAGATTACAGTCAGGGCTCCACTCCTGTATCTAAGGGACCCTGATAGATTACAGTCAGGGCACCACTCCTGTATCTAAGGGACCCTGACAGATTACAGTCAGGGCTCCACTCCTGTATCTAAGGGACCCTGACAGATTACAGTCAGGGCTCCACTCCTGTATCTAAGGGACCCTGACAGATTACAGTCAGGGCTCCACTCCTGTATCTAAGGGACCCTGACAGATTACAGTCAGGGCACCACTCCTGTATCTAAGGGACTCAGATAGATTACAGTCAGGGCTCCACTCCTGTATCTAAGGGACCCTGACAGATTACAGTCAGGGCTCCACTCCTGTATCTAAGGGACTCTGATAGATTACAGTCAGGGCTCCACTCCTGTATCTAAGGGACCCTGACAGATTACAGTCAGGGCACCACTCCTGTATCTAAGGGACCCTGACAGATTACAGTCAGGGCTCCACTCCTGTATCTAAGGGACCCTGACAGATTACAGTCAGGGCTCCACTCCTGTATCTAAGGGACTCTGACAGATTACAGTCAGGGCTCCACTCCTGTATCTAAGGGACTCTGACACATTACAGTCAGGGCACCACTCCTGTATCTGAGGGACTCTGATAGATTACAGTCAGGGCACCACTCCTGTATCTAAGGGACCCTGATAGATTACAGTCAGGGCTCCACTCCTGTATCTAAGGGACTCAGACAGATTACAGTCAGGGCACCACTCCTGTATCTAAGGGACTCAGACAGATTACAGTCAGGGCACCACTCCTGTATCTAAGGGACCCTGATAGATTACAGTCAGGGCACCACTCCTGTATCTAAGGGACTCAGACAGATTACAGTCAGGGCTCCACTCCTGTATCTAAGGGACCCTGACAGATTACAGTCAGGGCACCACTCCTGTATCTAAGGGACTCTGACAGATTACAGTCAGGGCTCCACTCCTGTATCTAAGGGACCCTGACAGATTACAGTCAGGGCTCCACTCCTGTATCTAAGGGACCCTGACAGATTACAGTCAGGGCTCCACTCCTGTATCTAAGGGACTCTGACAGATTACAGTCAGGGCACCGCTCCTGTATCTAAGGGACTCTGACAGATTACAGTCAGGGCTCCACTCCTGTATCTAAGGGACCCTGATAGATTACAGTCAGGGCTCCACTCCTGTATCTAAGGGACCCTGACAGATTACAGTCAGGGCTCCACTCCTGTATCTAAGGGACCCTGACAGATTACAGTCAGGGCTCCACTCCTGTATCTAAGGGACCCTGACAGATTACAGTCAGGGCTCCACTCCTGTATCTAAGGGACCCTGACAGATTACAGTCAGGGCACCACTCCTGTATCTAAGGGACCCTGACAGATTACAGTCAGGGCTCCACTCCTGTATCTAAGGGACCCTGACAGATTACAGTCAGGGCACCACTCCTGTATCTAAGGGACCCTGACAGATTACAGTCAGGGCTCCACTCCTGTATCTAAGGGACCCTGACAGATTACAGTCAGGGCACCACTCCTGTATCTAAGGGACTCTGATAGATTACAGTCAGGGCTCCACTCCTGTATCTAAGGGACCCTGACAGATTACAGTCAGGGCTCCACTCCTGTATCTAAGGGACCCTGACAGATTACAGTCAGGGCACCACTCCTGTATCTAAGGGACCCTGACAGATTACAGTCAGGGCACCACTCCTGTATCTAAGGGACTCTGACAGATTACAGTCAGGGCACCACTCCTGTATCTAAGGGACACTGACAGATTACAGTCAGGGCTCCACTCCTGTATCTGAGGGACTCTGACAGATTACAGTCAGGGCTCCACTCCTGTATCTAAGGGACCCTGATAGATTACAGTCAGGGCACCACTCCTGTATCTAAGGAACGCTGACAGATTACAGTCAGGGCACCACTCCTGTATCTAAGGGACGCTGACAGATTACAGTCAGGGCACCACTCCTGTATCTAAGGGACTCTGACAGATTACAGTCAGGGCACCACTCCTGTATCTAAGGGACCCTGATAGATTACAGTCAGGGCACCACTCCTGTATCTAAGGGACCCTGATAGATTACAGTCAGGGCACCACTCCTGTATCTAAGGGACCCTGACAGATTACAGTCAGGGCTCCACTCCTGTATCTAAGGGACTCTGACAGATTACAGTCAGGGCACCACTCCTGTATCTAAGGGACCCTGACAGATTACAGTCAGCGCACCACTCCTGTATCTACGGGACCCTGACAGATTACAGTCAGAGCACCACTCCTGTATCTAAGGGACTCTGACAGATTACAGTCAGGGCACCACTCCTGTTTCTAAGGGACCCTGACAGATTACAGTCAGGGCACCACTCCTGTATCTAAGGGACTCTGACAGATTACAGTCAGGGCACCACTCCTGTATCTAAGGGACTCTGACAGATTACAGTCAGGGCTCCACTCCTGTATCTAAGGGACCCTGACAGATTACAGTCAGGGCACCACTCCTGTATCTAAGGGACCCTGACAGATTACAGTCAGGCCTCCACTCCTGTATCTAAGGGACCCTGACAGATTACAGTCAGGGCTCCACTCCTGTATCTAATGGACTCTGACAGATTACAGTCAGGGCACCACTCCTGTATCTAAGGGACCCTGACAGATTACAGTCAGGGCTCCACTCC
This sequence comes from Chiloscyllium punctatum, assembly GCF_047496795.1. Lineage (NCBI taxonomy): Eukaryota > Metazoa > Chordata > Chondrichthyes > Orectolobiformes > Hemiscylliidae > Chiloscyllium > Chiloscyllium punctatum. Next base: position 53,803,765 of record NC_092772.1, on the reverse strand, counting down.
TGTATCTGAGGGACTCTGACAGATTACAGTCAGGGCACCGCTCCTGTATCTAAGGGACTCAGATAGATTACAGTCAGGGCACCACTCCTGTATCTAAGGGACCCTGACAGATTACAGTCAGGGCACCACTCCTGTATCTAAGGGACTCTGACAGATTACAGTCAGGGCACCACTCCTGTATCTAAGGGACCCTGATAGATTACAGTCAGGGCACCATTCCTGTATCTAAGGGACCCTGACAGATTACAGTCAGGGCACCAATCCTGTATCTAAGGGACCCTGACAGATTACAGTCAGGGCACCACTCCTGTATCTAAGGGACCCTGACAGATTACAGTCAGGGCACCACTCCTGTATCTAAGGGACTCTGACAGATTACAGTCAGGGCACCACTCCTGTATCTAAGGGACCCTGATAGATTACAGTCAGGGCACCATTCCTGTATCTAAGGGACCCTGACAGATTACAGTCAGGGCACCAATCCTGTATCTAAGGGACCCTGACAGATTACAGTCAGGGCACCACTCCTGTATCTAAGGGACGCTGACAGATTACAGTCAGGGCACCACTCCTGTATCTAAGGGACCCTGACAAATTACAGTCAGGGCACCACTCCTGTATCTAAGGGACCCTGACAGATTACAGTCAGGGCACCACTCCTGTATCTAAGGGACCCTGACAGATTACAGTCAGGGCACCACTCCTGTATCTAAGGGACCCTGACAGATTACAGTCAGGGCACCACTCCTGTATCTAAGGGACTCTGACAGATTACAGTCAGGGCACCACTCCTGTATCTAAGGGACCCTGATAGATTACAGTCAGGGCTCCACTCCTGTATCTAAGGGACTCTGATAGATTACAGTCAGGGCTCCACTCCTGTATCTAAGGGACCCTGACAGATTACAGTCAGGGCACCACTCCTGTATCTAAGGGACTCTGACAGATTACAGTCAGGGCTCCACTCCTGTATCTAAGGGACCCTGACAGATTACAGTCAGGGCACCACTCCTGTATCTAAGGGACCCTGACAGATTACAGTCAGGGCACCATTCCTGTATCTAAGGGACCCTGACAGATTACAGTCAGGGCTCCACTCCTGTATCTAAGGGACTCTGACAGATTACAGTCAGGGCACCACTCCTGTATCTAAGGGACTCTGATAGATTACAGTCAGGGCACCACTCCTGTATCTAAGGGACTCTGACAGATTACAGTCAGGGCACCACTCCTGTATCTAAGGGACTCTGACAGATTACAGTCAGGGCACCACTCCTGTATCTAAGGGACTCTGATAGATTACAGTCAGGGCTCCCCTCCTGTATCTAAGGGACTCTGACAGATTACAGTCAGGGCACCACTCCTGTATCTAAGGGACCCTGACAGATTACAGTCAGGGCACCACTCCTGTATCTAAGGGACCCTGACAGATTACAGTCAGGGCACCACTCCTGTATCTAAGGGACCCTGACAGATTACAGTCAGGGCACCACTCCTGTATCTAAGGGACCCTGACAGATTACAGTCAGGGCACCACTCCTGTATCTAAGGGACTCTGACAGATTACAGTCAGGGCTCCACTCCTGTATCTAAGGGACTCTGACAGATTACAGTCAGGGCTCCACTCCTGTATCTAAGGGACCCTGACAGATTACAGTCAGGGCACCACTCCTGTATCTAAGGGACTCTGACAGATTACAGTCAGGGCACCACTCCTGTATCTAAGGGACCCTGACAGATTACAGTCAGGGCTCCACTCCTGTATCTAAGGGACTCTGACAGATTACAGTCAGGGCTCCACTCCTGTATCTAAGGGACTCTGACAGATTACAGTCAGGGCTCCACTCCTGTATCTAAGGGACTCTGACAGATTACAGTCAGGGCTCCACTCCTGTATCTAAGGGACTCTGACAGATTACAGTCAGGGCTCCACTCCTGTATCTAAGGGACTCTGACAGATTACAGTCAGGGCTCCACTCCTGTATCTAAGGGACTCTGACAGATTACAGTCAGGGCTCCACTCCTGTATCTAAGGGACTCTGACAGATTACAGTCAGGGCTCCACTCCTGTATCTAAGGGACCCTGACAGATTACAGTCAGGGCACCACTCCTGTATCTAAGGGACCCTGACAGATTACAGTCAGGGCTCCACTCCTGTATCTAAGGGACCCTGACAGATTACAGTCAGGGCACCACTCCTGTATCTAAGGGACTCAGATAGATTACAGTCAGGGCACCACTCCTGTATCTAAGGGACCCTGATAGATTACAGTCAGGGCTCCACTCCTGTATCTAAGGGACCCTGACAGATTACAGTCAGGGCTCCACTCCTGTATCTAAGGGACCCTGACAGATTACAGTCAGGGCACCACTCCTGTATCTAAGGGACTCAGATAGATTACAGTCAGGGCACCACTCCTGTATCTAAGGGACCCTGATAGATTACAGTCAGGGCACCACTCCTGTATCTAAGGGACCCTGACAGATTACAGTCAGGGCTCCACTCCTGTATCTAAGGGACTCTGACAGATTACAGTCAGGGCTCCACTCCTGTATCTAAGGGACCCTGACAGATTACAGTCAGGGCTCCACTCCTGTATCTAAGGGACTCTGACAGATTACAGTCAGGGCTCCACTCCTGTATCTAAGGGACTCTGACAGATTACAGTCAGGGCTCCACTCCTGTATCTAAGGGACTCTGACAGATTACAGTCAGGGCTCCACTCCTGTATCTAAGGGACCCTGACAGATTACAGTCAGGGCTCCACTCCTGTATCTAAGGGACTCTGACAGATTACAGTCAGGGCACCATTCCTGTATGTAAGGGACCCTGACAGATTACAGTCAGGGCACCACTCCTGTATCTAAGGGACTCTGACAGATTACAGTCAGGGCACCACTCCTGTATCTAAGGGACCCTGACAGATTACAGTCAGGGCACCACTCCTGTATCTAAGGGACTCTGACAGATTACAGTCAGGGCTCCACTCCTGTATCTAAGGGACTCTGACAGATTACAGTCAGGGCACCATTCCTGTATGTAAGGGACCCTGACAGATTACAGTCAGGGCACCACTCCTGTATCTAAGGGACTCTGACAGATTACAGTCAGGGCACCACTCCTGTATCTAAGGGACCCTGACAGATTACAGTCAGGGCACCACTCCTGTATCTAAGGGACTCTGACAGATTACAGTCAGGGCACCACTCCTGTATCTAAGGGACTCTGATAGATTACAGTCAGGGCACCACTCCTGTATCTAAGGGACTCTGACAGATTACAGTCAGGGCTCCACTCCTGTATCTAAGGGACTCTGACAGATTACAGTCAGGGCACCACTCCTGTATCTAAGGGACCCTGACAGATTACAGTCAGGGCACCACTCCTGTATCTAAGGGACTCTGACAGATTACAGTCAGGGCACCACTCCTGTATCTAAGGGACCCTGACAGATTACAGTCAGGGCTCCACTCCTGTATCTAAGGGACTCTGACAGATTACAGTCAGGGCTCCACTCCTGTATCTAAGGGACTCTGATAGATTACAGTCAGGGCTCCACTCCTGTATCTGAGGGACTCTGATAGATTACAGTCAGGGCACCACTCCTGTATCTAAGGGACCCTGACAGATTACAGTCAGGGCACCACTCCTGTATCTAAGGGACCCTGACAGATTACAGTCAGGGCACCACTCCTGTATCTAAGGGACCCTGACAGATTACAGTCAGGGCACCACTCCTGTATCTAAGGGACCCTGACAGATTACAGTCAGGGCACCACTCCTGTATCTAAGGGACCCTGACAGATTACAGTCAGGGCTCCACTCCTGTATCTAAGGGACCCTGACAGATTACAGTCAGGGCTCCACTCCTGTATCTAAGGGACCCTGACAGATTACAGTCAGGGCACCACTCCTGTATCTAAGGGACCCTGACAGATTACAGTCAGGGCACCACTCCTGTATCTAAGGGACCCTGACAGATTACAGTCAGGGCACCACTCCTGTATCTAAGGGACCCTGACAGATTACAGTCAGGGCACCACTCCTGTATCTAAGGGACTCTGATAGATTACAGTCAGGGCACCACTCCTGTATCTAAGGGACCCTGACAGATTACAGTCAGGGCACCACTCCTGTATCTAAGGGACCCTGACAGATTACAGTCAGGGCACCACTCCTGTATCTAAGGGACCCTGACAGATTACAGTCAGGGCACCACTCCTGTATCTAAGGGACACTGACAGATTACAGTCAGGGCTCCACTCCTGTATCTAAGGGACTCTGATAGATTACAGTCAGGGCACCACTCCTGTATCTAAGGGACCCTGATAGATTACAGTCAGGGCACCACTCCTGTATCTAAGGGACCCTGACAGATTACAGTCAGGGCTCCACTCCTGTATCTAAGGGACTCTGACAGATTACAGTCAGGGCACCATTCCTGTATGTAAGGGACCCTGATAGATTACAGTCAGGGCACCACTCCTGTATCTAAGGGACCCTGACAGATTACAGTCAGGGCTCCACTCCTGTATCTAAGGGACCCTGACAGATTACAGTCAGGGCACCACTCCTGTATCTAAGGGACCCTGACAGATTACAGTCAGGGCACCACTCCTGTATCTAAGGGACCCTGACAGATTACAGTCAGGGCACCACTCCTGTATCTAAGGGACCCTGACAGATTACAGTCAGGGCACCACTCCTGTATCTAAGGGACTCTGATAGATTACAGTCAGGGCACCACTCCTGTATCTAAGGGACCCTGACAGATTACAGTCAGGGCACCACTCCTGTATCTAAGGGACCCTGACAGATTACAGTCAGGGCACCACTCCTGTATCTAAGGGACTCTGATAGATTACAGTCAGGGCACCACTCCTGTATCTAAGGGACCCTGACAGATTACAGTCAGGGCTCCACTCCTGTATCTAAGGGACTCTGACAGATTACAGTCAGGGCACCATTCCTGTATGTAAGGGACCCTGATAGATTACAGTCAGGGCACCACTCCTGTATCTAAGGGACCCTGACAGATTACAGTCAGGGCACCACTCCTGTATCTAAGGGACCCTGACAGATTACAGTCAGGGCACCACTCCTGTATCTAAGGGACCCTGACAGATTACAGTCAGGGCACCACTCCTGTATCTAAGGGACTCTGATAGATTACAGTCAGGGCTCCACTCCTGTATCTAAGGGACTCTGATAGATTACAGTCAGAGCACCACTCCTGTATCTAAGGGACTCTGATAGATTACAGTCAGGGCACCACTCCTGTATCTAAGGGACCCTGACAGATTACAGTCAGGGCTCCACTCCTGTATCTAAGGGACCCTGACAGATTACAGTCAGGGCTCCACTCCTGTATCTAAGGGACCCTGACAGATTACAGTCAGGGCACCACTCCTGTATCTAAGGGACCCTGACAGATTACAGTCAGGGCTCCACTCCTGTATCTAAGGGACCCTGATAGATTACAGTCAGGGCACCACTCCTGTATCTAAGGGACCCTGATAGATTACAGTCAGGGCACCACTCCTGTATCTAAGGGACCCTGACAGATTACAGTCAGGGCTCCACTCCTGTATCTAAGGGACCCTGACAGATTACAGTCAGGGCACCACTCCTGTATCTAAGGGACCCTGATAGATTACAGTCAGGGCACCACTCCTGTATCTAAGGGACCCTGACAGATTACAGTCAGGGCACCACTCCTGTATCTAAGGGACCCTGACAGATTACAGTCAGGGCACCACTCCTGTATCTAAGGGACCCTGACAGATTACAGTCAGGGCTCCACTCCTGTATCTAAGGGACCCTGATAGATTACAGTCAGGGCACCACTCCTGTATCTAAGGGACCCTGATAGATTACAGTCAGGGCTCCACTCCTGTATCTAAGGGACTCTGACAGATTACAGTCAGGGCTCCCCTCCTGTATCTAAGGGACCCTGACAGATTACAGTCAGGGCACCACTCCTGTATCTAAGGGACCCTGACAGATTACAGTCAGGGCACCACTCCTGTATCTAAGGGACTCTGACAGATTACAGTCAGGGCTCCACTCCTGTATCTGAGGGACTCTGATAGATTACAGTCAGGGCACCACTCCTGTATCTAAGGGACCCTGACAGATTACAGTCAGGGCTCCACTCCTGTATCTAAGGGACCCTGACAGATTACAGTCAGGGCTCCACTCCTGTATCTGAGGGACTCTGATAGATTACAGTCAGGGCACCACTCCTGTATCTAAGGGACCCTGACAGATTACAGTCAGGGCTCCACTCCTGTATCTAAGGGACCCTGACAGATTACAGTCAGGGCTCCACTCCTGTATCTGAGGGACCCTGACAGATTACAGTCAGGGCACCACTCCTGTATCTAAGGGACCCTGACAGATTACAGTCTGGGCTCCACTCCTGTATCTAAGGGACCCTGACAGATTACAGTCAGGGCTCCACTCCTGTATCTAAGGGACCCTGATAGATTACAGTCAGGGCTCCACTCCTGTATCTAAGGGACCCTGACAGATTACAGTCAGGGCTCCACTCCTGTATCTAAGGGACCCTGATAGATTACAGTCAGGGCACCACTCCTGTATCTAAGGGACCCTGACAGATTACAGTCAGGGTACCACTCCTGTATCTAAGGGACCCTGATAGATTACAGTCAGGGCACCACTCCTGTATCTAAGGGACCCTGACAGATTACAGTCAGGGTACCACTCCTGTATCTAAGGGACCCTGACAGATTACAGTCAGGGCACCGCTCCTGTATCTAAGGGACCCTGATAGATTACAGTCAGGGCTCCACTCCTGTATCTAAGGGACCCTGATAGATTACAGTCAGGGCACCACTCCTGTATCTAAGGGACCCTGATAGATTACAGTCAGGGCTCCACTCCTGTATCTAAGGGACCCTGACAGATTACAGTCAGGGCTCCACTCCTGTATCTAAGGGACTCTGACAGATTACAGTCAGGGCTCCACTCCTGTATCTAAGGGACTCTGACAGATTACAGTCAGGGCACCGCTCCTGTATCTAAGGGACCCTGACAGATTACAGTCAGGGCACCACTCCTGTATCTAAGGGACCCTGACAGATTACAGTCAGGGCTCCACTCCTGTATCTAAGGGACCCTGACAGATTACAGTCAGGGCACCACTCCTGTATCTAAGGGACCCTGACAGATTACAGTCAGGGCACCGCTCCTGTATCTAAGGGACCCTGACAGATTACAGTCAGAGCACCACTCCTGTATCTAAGGGACCCTGATAGATTACAGTCAGGGCACTGCTCCTGTATCTAAGGGACCCTGACAGATTACAGTCAGGGCACCACTCCTGTATCTAAGGGACCCTGACAGATTACAGTCAGGGCTCCACTCCTGTATCTAAGGGACCCTGACAGATTACAGACAGGGCACTATTCCTGTATCTAAGGGACCCTGACAGATTACAGTCAGAGCACCACTCCTGTATCTAAGGGACCCTGATAGATTACAGTCAGGGCCCTGCTCCTGTATCTAAGGGACCCTGACAGATTACAGTCAGGGCTCCACTCCTGTATCTAAGGGACTCTGACAGATTACAGTCAGGGCTCCACTCCTGTATCTAAGGGACTCTGACAGATTACAGTCAGGGCACCACTCCTGTATCTAAGGGACCCTGATAGATTACAGTCAGGGCCCTGCTCCTGTATCTAAGGGACCCTGACAGATTACAGTCAGGGCTCCACTCCTGTATCTAAGGGACTCTGACAGATTACAGTCAGGGCACCACTCCTGTATCTAAGGGACTCTGACAGATTACAGTCAGGGCACCACTCCTGTATCTAAGGGACTCTGACAGATTACAGTCAGGGCTCCACTCCTGTATCTAAGGGACCCTGACAGATTACAGTCAGGGCACCACTCCTGTATCTAAGGGACCCTGACAGATTACAGTCAGGGCACCACTCCTGTATCTAAGGGACCCTGACAGATTACAGTCAGGGCACCACTCCTGTATCTAAGGGACCCTGATAGATTACAGTCAGGGCTCCACTCCTGTATCTAAGGGACTCTGACAGATTACAGTCAGGGCACCACTCCTGTATCTAAGGGACCCTGACAGATTACAGTCAGGGCTCCACTCCTGTATCTAAGGGACTCTGACAGATTACAGTCAGGGCTCCACTCCTGTATCTAAGGGACTCTGATAGATTACAGTCAGGGCACCACTCCTGTATCTAAGGGACTCTGATAGATTACAGTCAGGGCACCACTCCTGTATCTAAGGGACCCTGACAGATTACAGTCAGGGCACCACTCCTGTATCTAAGGGACTCTGACAGATTACAGTCAGGGCACCACTCCTGTATCTAAGGGACCCTGACAGATTACAGTCAGGGCCCCACTCCTGTATCTAAGGGACTCTGACAGATTACAGTCAGGGCTCCACTCCTGTATCTAAGGGACTCTGATAGATTACAGTCAGGGCACCACTCCTGTATCTAAGGGACCCTGATAGATTACAGTCAGGGCTCCCCTCCTGTATCTAAGGGACTCTGATAGATTACAGTCAGGGCACCACTCCTGTATCTAAGGGACCCTGATAGATTACAGTCAGGGCTCCCCTCCTGTATCTAAGGGACCCTGACAGATTACAGTCAGGGCTCCACTCCTGTATCTAAGGGACTCTGACAGATTACAGTCAGGGCACCACTCCTGTATCTAAGGGACTCTGACAGATTACAGTCAGGGCACCACTCCTGTATCTAAGGGACTCTGACAGATTACAGTCAGGGCACCACTCCTGTATCTAAGGGACTCTGACAGATTACAGTCAGGGCACCACTCCTGTATCTAAGGGACCCTGACAGATTACAGTCAGGGCTCCACTCCTGTATCTAAGGGACCCTGACAGATTACAGTCAGGGCTCCACTCCTGTATCTAAGGGACCCTGATAGATTACAGTCAGGGCACCACTCCTGTATCTAAGGGACTCTGACAGATTACAGTCAGGGCTCCACTCCTGTATCTAAGGGACTCTGACAGATTACGGTCAGGGCTCCCCTCCTGTATCTAAGGGACCCTGATAGATTACAGTCAGGGCACCACTCCTGTATCTAAGGGACTCTGACAGATTACAGTCAGGGCACCACTCCTGTATCTAAGGGACCCTGATAGATTACAGTCAGGTCACCACTCCTGTATCTAAGGGACTCTGATAGATTACAGTCAGGGCACCACTCCTGTATCGAAGGGACCCTGACAGATTACGGTCAGGGCTCCCCTCCTGTATCTAAGGGACTCTGATAGATTACAGTCAGGTCACCACTCCTGTATCTAAGGGACTCTGACAGATTACAGTCAGGGCTCCACTCCTGTATCTAAGGGACCCTGACAGATTACGGTCAGGGCTCCCCTCCTGTATCTAAGGGACTCTGATAGATTACAGTCAGGGCTCCACTCCTGTATCTAAGGGACCCTGACAGATTACAGTCAGGGCTCCACTCCTGTATCTAAGGGACTCTGACAGATTACAGTCAGGGCACCACTCCTGTATCTAAGGGACCCTGACAGATTACAGTCAGGGCTCCACTCCTGTATCTAAGGGACTCTGACAGATTACAGTCAGGGCTCCACTCCTGTATCTGAGGGACCCTGATAGATTACAGTCAGGGCACCGCTCCTGTATCTAAGGGACCCTGACAGATTACAGTCAGGGCTCCACTCCTGTATCTAAGGGACCCTGACAGATTACAGTCAGGGCACCACTCCTGTATCTAAGGGACCCTGACAGATTACAGTCAGGGCTCCACTCCTGTATCTAAGGGACCCTGATAGATTACAGTCAGGGCACCACTCCTGTATCTAAGGGACTCTGACAGATTACAGTCAGGGCTCCCCTCCTGTATCTAAGGGACCCTGACAGATTACAGTCAGGGCTCCACTCCTGTATCTAAGGGACCCTGATAGATTACAGTCAGGGCTCCACTCCTGTATCTAAGGGACCCTGACAGATTACAGTCAGGGCACCACTCCTGTATCTAAGGGACCCTGACAGATTACAGTCAGAGCACCGCTCCTGTATCTAAGGGACCCTGACAGATTACAGTCAGAGCACCGCTCCTGTATCTAAGGCACCCTGACAGATTACAGTCAGGGCTCCACTCCTGTATCTAAGGGACTCTGACAGATTACAGTCAGGGCACCACTCCTGTATCTAAGGGACCGTGACAGATTACAGTCAGGGCTCCACTCCTGTATCTAAGGGACCCTGACAGATTACAGTCAGGGCTCCACTCCTGTATCTAAGGGACCCTGACAGATTACAGTCAGGGCTCCACTCCTGTATCTAAGGGACTCTGACAGATTACAGTCAGGGCTCCACTCCTGTATCTAAGGGACCCTGACAGATTACAGTCAGGGCTCCACTCCTGTATCTAAGGGACCCTGATAGATTACAGTCAGGGCTCCACTCCTGTATCTAAGGGACCCTGACAGATTACAGTCAGGGCACCGCTCCTGTATCTAAGGGACCCTGACAGATTACAGTCAGGGCACCACTCCTGTATCTAAGGGACCCTGACAGATTACAGTCAGGGCTCCACTCCTGTATCTAAGGGACCCTGACAGATTACAGTCAGGGCTCCACTCCTGTATCTAAGGGACCCTGACAGATTTCAGTCAGGGCTCCACTCCTGTATCTAAGGGACTCTGACAGATTACAGTCAGGGCTCCACTCCTGTATCTAAGGGACCCTGACAGATTACAGTCAGGGCACCACTCCTGTATCTAAGGGACCCTGACAGATTACAGTCAGGGCTCCACTCCTGTATCTAAGGGACCCTGACAGATTACAGTCAGGGCTCCACTCCTGTATCTAAGGGACTCTGACAGATTACAGTCAGGGCACCACTCCTGTATCTAAGGGACCCTGACAGATTACAGTCAGGGCACCACTCCTGTATCTGTGGGACCCTGACAGATTACAGTCAGGGCACCACTCCTGTATCTAAGGGACCCTGACAGATTACAGTCAGGGCACCACTCCTGTATCTAAGGGACCCTGACAGATTACAGTCAGGGCACCACTCCTGTATCTAAGGGACTCTGACAGATTACAGTCAGGGCACCACTCCTGTATCTAAGGGACCCTGACAGATTACAGTCAGGGCACCACTCCTGTATCTAAGGGACTCTGACAGATTACAGTCAGGGCTCCACTCCTGTATCTAAGGGACCCTGACAGATTACAGTCAGGGCACCACTCCTGTATCTAAGGGACCCTGATAGATTACAGTCAGGGCTCCACTCCTGTATCTAAGGGACCCTGACAGATTACAGTCAGGGCTCCACTCCTGTATCTAAGGGACCCTGACAGATTACAGTCAGGGCTCCACTCCTGTATCTAAGGGACCCTGACAGATTACAGTCAGGGCACCACTCCTGTATCTAAGGGACCCTGACAGATTACAGTCAGGGCTCCACTCCTGTATCTAAGGGACCCTGACAGATTACAGTCAGGGCTCCACTCCTGTATCTAAGGGACCCTGACAGATTACAGTCAGGGCTCCACTCCTGTATCTAAGGGACCCTGACAGATTACAGTCAGGGCACCACTCCTGTATCTAAGGGACTCTGACAGATTACAGTCAGGGCTCCACTCCTGTATCTAAGGGACTCTGACAGATTACAGTCAGGGCTCCACTCCTGTATCTAAGGGACCCTGATAGATTACAGTCAGGGCACCACTCCTGTATCTAAGGGACCCTGACAGATTACAGTCAGGGCTCCACTCCTGTATCTAAGGGACTCTGACAGATTACAGTCAGGGCACCACTCCTGTATCTAAGGGACCCTGACAGATTACAGTCAGGGCACCACTCCTGTATCTAAGGGACCCTGACAGATTACAGTCAGGGCACCACTCCTGTATCTAAGGGACTCTGACAGATTACAGTCAGGGCTCCACTCCTGTATCTAAGGGACTCTGACAGATTACAGTCAGGGCACCACTCCTGTATCTAAGGGACCCTGATAGATTACAGTCAGGGCACCACTCCTGTATCTAAGGGACCCTGACAGATTACAGTCAGGGCTCCACTCCTGTATCTAAGGGACCCTGACAGATTACAGTCAGGGCTCCACTCCTGTATCTAAGGGACCCTGACAGATTACAGTCAGGGCACCACTCCTGTATCTAAGGGACCCTGACAGATTACAGTCAGGGCACCACTCCTGTATCTAAGGGACCCTGATAGATTACAGTCAGGGCACCACTCCTGTATCTAAGGGACCCTGACAGATTACAGTCAGGGCACCACTCCTGTATCTAAGGGACCCTGACAGATTACAGTCAGGGCACCACTCCTGTATCTAAGGGACCCTGATAGATTACAGTCAGGGCACCACTCCTGTATCTAAGGGACCCTGACAGATTACAGTCAGGGCACCACTCCTGTATCTAAGGGACCCTGACAGATTACAGTCAGGGCTCCACTCCTGTATCTAAGGGACCCTGACAGATTACAGTCAGGGCACCACTCCTGTATCTGAGGGACCCTGACAGATTACAGTCAGGGCTCCACTCCTGTATCTAAGGGACTCTGACAGATTACAGTCAGGGCTCCACTCCTGTATCTAAGGGACCCTGACAGATTACAGTCAGGGCTCCACTCCTGTATCTAAGGCACCCTGACAGATTACAGTCAGGGCTCCACTCCTGTATCTAAGGGACCCTGATAGATTACAGTCAGGGCACCACTCCTGTATCTAAGGGACCCTGACAGATTACAGTCAGGGCACCACTCCTGTATCTAAGGGACCCTGACAGATTACAGTCAGGGCACCATTCCTGTATCTAAGGGACCCTGACAGATTACAGTCAGGGCTCCACTCCTGTATCTAAGGGACCCTGACAGATTACAGTCAGGGCACCACTCCTGTATCTAAGGGACCCTGACAGATTACAGTCAGGGCTCCACTCCTGTATCTAAGGGACCCTGACAGATTACAGTCAGGGCACCACTCCTGTATCTAAGGGACCCTGACAGATTACAGTCAGGGCTCCACTCCTGTATCTAAGGGACCCTGACAGATTACAGTCAGGGCACCACTCCTGTATCTAAGGGACCCTGACAGATTACAGTCAGGGCTCCACTCCTGTATCTAAGGCACCCTGATAGATTACAGTCAGGGCACCACTCCTGTATCTAAGGGACCCTGACAGATTACAGTCAGGGCACCACTCCTGTATCTAAGGGACCCTGACAGATTACAGTCAGGGCACCACTCCTGTATCTAAGGGACCCTGACAGATTACAGTCAGTGCTCCACTCCTGTATCTAAGGGACCCTGACAGATTACAGTCAGGGCTCCACTCCTGTATCTAAGGGACCCTGACAGATTACAGTCAGGGCTCCACTCCTGTATCTAAGGGACTCTGACAGATTACAGTCAGGGCTCCACTCCTGTATCTAAGGGACCCTGACAGATTACAGTCAGGGCTCCACTCCTGTATCTAAGGGACCCTGACAGATTACAGTCAGGGCTCCACTCCTGTATCTAAGGGACCCTGACAGATTACAGTCAGGGCACCACTCCTGTATCTAAGGCACCCTGACAGATTACAGTCAGGGCACCACTCCTGTATCTAAGGGACCCTGACAGATTACAGTCAGGGCACCACTCCTGTATCTAAGGGACTCTGACAGATTACAGTCAGGGCACCACTCCTGTATCTAAGGGACCCTGACAGATTACAGTCAGGGCACCACTCCTGTATCTAAGGGACCCTGACAGATTACAGTCAGGGCACCACTCCTGTATCTAAGGGACCCTGACAGATTACAGTCAGGGCACCACTCCTGTATCTAAGGGACTCTGACAGATTACAGTCAGGGCTCCACTCCTGTATCTAAGGGACCCTGACAGATTACAGTCAGGGCTCCACTCCTGTATCTAAGGGACCCTGATAGATTACAGTCAGGGCTCCACTCCTGTATCTAAGGCACCCTGACAGATTACAGTCAGGGCTCCACTCCTGTATCTAAGGGACCCTGACAGATTACAGTCAGGGCACCACTCCTGTATCTAAGGGACCCTGACAGATTACAGTCAGGGCACCACTCCTGTATCTAAGGGACTCTGACAGATTACAGTCAGGGCACCACTCCTGTATCTAAGGGACCCTGACAGATTACAGTCAGGGCTCCACTCCTGTATCTAAGGGACCCTGACAGATTACAGTCAGGGCACCACTCCTGTATCTAAGGGACTCTGACAGATTACAGTCAGGGCACCACTCCTGTATCTAAGGGACCCTGATAGATTACAGTCAGGGCACCGCTCCTGTATCTAAGGGACCCTGACAGATTACAGTCAGGGCACCACTCCTGTATCTAAGGGACCCTGACAGATTACAGTCAGGGGACCACTCCTGTATCTAAGGGACTCTGACAGATTACAGTCAGGGCACCACTCCTGTATCTGTGGGACCCTGACAGATTACAGTCAGGGCTCCACTCCTGTATCTAAGGGACCCTGACAGATTACAGTCAGGGCTCCACTCCTGTATCTAAGGGACCCTGATAGATTACAGTCAGGGCACCACTCCTGTATCTAAGGGACCCTGATAGATTACAGTCAGGGCACCACTCCTGTATCTAAGGGACTCTGATAGATTACAGTCAGGGCACCACTCCTGTATCTAAGGGACCCTGACAGATTACAGTCAGGGCTCCACTCCTGTATCTAAGGGACCCTGATAGATTACAGTCAGGGCACCGCTCCTGTATCTAAGGGACCCTGACAGATTACAGTCAGGGCACCACTCCTGTATCTAAGGGACCCTGACAGATTACAGTCAGGGGACCACTCCTGTATCTAAGGGACTCTGACAGATTACAGTCAGGGCACCACTCCTGTATCTAAGGGACCCTGACAGATTACAGTCAGGGCTCCACTCCTGTATCTAAGGGACCCTGATAGATTACAGTCAGGGCTCCACTCCTGTATCTGTGGGACCCTGACAGATTACAGTCAGGGCACCACTCCTGTATCTAAGGGACCCTGACAGATTACAGTCAGGGCACCACTCCTGTATCTAAGGGACTCTGACAGATTACAGTCAGGGCACCACTCCTGTATCTAAGGGACTCTGACAGATTACAGTCAGGGCTCCACTCCTGTATCTAAGGGACCCTGATAGATTACAGTCAGGGCACCACTCCTGTATCTAAGGGACCCTGACAGATTACAGTCAGGGCACCACTCCTGTATCTAAGGGACTCTGACAGATTACAGTCAGGGCTCCACTCCTGTATCTAAGGGACTCTGACAGATTACAGTCAGGGCTCCACTCCTGTATCTAAGGGACCCTGACAGATTACAGTCAGGGCTCCACTCCTGTATCTAAGGGACCCTGATAGATTACAGTCAGGGCACCACTCCTGTATCTAAGGGACTCTGACAGATTACAGTCAGGGCACCACTCCTGTATCTAAGGGACTCTGACAGATTACAGTCAGGGCTCCACTCCTGTATCTAAGGGACCCTGACAGATTACAGTCAGGGCTCCACTCCTGTATCTAAGGGACCCTGATAGATTACAGTCAGGGCACCACTCCTGTATCTAAGGGACTCTGACAGATTACAGTCAGGGCTCCACTCCTGTATCTAAGGGACCCTGACAGATTACAGTCAGGGCTCCACTCCTGTATCTAAGGGACCCTGATAGATTACAGTCAGGGCACCACTCCTGTATCTAAGGGACTCTGACAGATTACAGTCAGGGCTCCACTCCTGTATCTAAGGGACTCTGACAGATTACAGTCAGGGCACCACTCCTGTATCTAAGGGACCCTGATAGATTACAGTCAGGGCACCACTCCTGTATCTAAGGGACCCTGACAGATTACAGTCAGGGCACCACTCCTGTATCTAAGGGACCCTGACAGATTACAGTCAGGGCACCACTCCTGTATCTAAGGGACCCTGACAGATTACAGTCAGGGCACCACTCCTGTATCTAAGGGACTCTGACAGATTACAGTCAGGGCACCACTCCTGTATCTGAGGGACCCTGACAGATTACAGTCAGGGCTCCACTCCTGTATCTAAGGGACCCTGACAGATTACAGTCAGGGCTCCACTCCTGTATCTAAGGGACCCTGACAGATTACAGTCAGGGCACCACTCCTGTATCTAAGGCACCCTGACAGATTACAGTCAGGGCACCACTCCTGTATCTAAGGGACCCTGACAGATTACAGTCAGGGCACTGCTCCTGTATCTAAGGGACCCTGACAGATTACAGTCAGGGCACTGCTCCTGTATCTAAGGGACTCTGATAGATTACAGTCAGGGCACCACTCCTGTATCTAAGGGACCCTGACAGATTACAGTCAGGGCACCACTCCTGTATCTGAGGGACCCTGACAGATTACAGTCAGGGCTCCACTCCTGTATCTAAGGGACCCTGACAGATTACAGTCAGGGCTCCACTCCTGTATCTAAGGGACCCTGACAGATTACAGTCAGGGCACCACTCCTGTATCTAAGGCACCCTGACAGATTACAGTCAGGGCACCACTCCTGTATCTAAGGGACCCTGACAGATTACAGTCAGGGCACTGCTCCTGTATCTAAGGGACCCTGACAGATTACAGTCAGGGCACTGCTCCTGTATCTAAGGGACCCTGACAGATTACAGTCAGGGCACTGCTCCTGTATCTAAGGGACTCTGATAGATTACAGTCAGGGCACCACTCCTGTATCTAAGGGACCCTGACAGATTACAGTCAGGGCTCCACTCCTGTATCGAAGGGACCCTGACAGATTACAGTCAGGGCACCACTCCTGTATCTAAGGCACCCTGACAGATTACAGTCAGGGCACCACTCCTGTATCTAAGGGACCCTGACAGATTACAGTCAGGGCACCACTCCTGTATCTAAGGGACCCTGACAGATTACAGTCAGGGCTCCACTCCTGTATCGAAGGGACCCTGACAGATTACAGTCAGGGCACCACTCCTGTATCTAAGGGACTCTGATAGATTACAGTCAGGGCACCACTCCTGTATCTAAGGGACCCTGACAGATTACAGTCAGGGCTCCACTCCTGTATCTAAGGGACTCTGACAGATTACAGTCAGGGCACCACTCCTGTATCTGAGGGACCCTGACAGATTACAGTCAGGGCTCCACTCCTGTATCTAAGGGACCCTGACAGATTACAGTCAGGGCACCACTCCTGTATCTAAGGGACCCTGACAGATTACAGTCAGGGCTCCACTCCTGTATCTAAGGGACCCTGACAGATTACAGTCAGGGCTCCACTCCTGTATCTAAGGGACTCTGACAGATTACAGTCAGGGCACCATTCCTGTATCTAAGGGACCCTGATAGATTACAGTCAGGGCTCCACTCCTGTATCTAAGGGACTCTGACAGATTACAGTCAGGGCTCCACTCCTGTATCTAAGGGACTCTGACAGATTACAGTCAGGGCACCATTCCTGTATCTAAGGGACCCTGATAGATTACAGTCAGGGCTCCATTCCTGTATCTAAGGGACCCTGATAGATTACAGTCAGGGCTCCACTCCTGTATCTAAGGGACTCTGATAGATTACAGTCAGGGCTCCACTCCTGTATCTAAGGGACCCTGACAGATTACAGTCAGGGCTCCACTCCTGTATCTAAGGGACTCTGATAGATTACAGTCAGGGCACCACTCCTGTATCTAAGGGACCCTGACAGATTACAGTCAGGGCTCCACTCCTGTATCTAAGGGACTCTGACAGATTACAGTCAGGGCACCACTCCTGTATCTAAGGGACCCTGACAGATTACAGTCAGGGCTCCACTCCTGTATCTAAGGGACCCTGACAGATTACAGTCAGGGCACCACTCCTGTATCTAAGGGACCCTGACAGATTACAGTCAGGGCTCCACTCCTGTATCTAAGGGACTCAGATAGATTACAGTCAGGGCACCACTCCTGTATCTAAGGGACTCTGATAGATTACAGTCAGGGCACCACTCCTGTATCTAAGGGACTCTGATAGATTACAGTCAGGGCTCCACTCCTGTATCTAAGGGACCCTGACAGATTACAGTCAGGGCACCTTCCTGTATCTAAGGGACTCTGACAGATTACAGTCAGGGCACCACTCCTGTATCTAAGGGACCCTGACAGATTACAGTCAGGGCACCACTCCTGTATCTAAGGGACTCTGACAGATTACAGTCAGGGCACCACTCCTGTATCTAAGGGACCCTGACAGATTACAGTCAGGGCACCACTCCTGTATCTAAGGGACTCTGACAGATTACAGTCAGGGCTCCACTCCTGTATCTAAGGGACCCTGATAGATTACAGTCAGGGCACCACTCCTGTATCTAAGGGACCCTGACAGATTACAGTCAGGGCACCGCTCCTGTATCTAAGGGACCCTGACAGATTACAGTCAGGGCTCCACTCCTGTATCTAAGGGACCCTGACAGATTACAGTCAGGGCACCACTCCTGTATCTAAGGGACTCTGACAGATTACAGTCAGGGCACCACTCCTGTATCTAAGGGACCCTGACAGATTACAGTCAGGGCACCACTCCTGTATCTAAGGGACTCTGACAGATTACAGTCAGGGCTCCACTCCTGTATCTAAGGGACCCTGACAGATTACAGTCAGGGCTCCACTCCTGTATCTAAGGGACTCTGACAGATTACAGTCAGGGCTCCACTCCTGTATCTAAGGGACCCTGACAGATTACAGTCAGGGCACCACTCCTGTATCTAAGGGACTCTGACAGATTACAGTCAGGGCACCACTCCTGTATCTAAGGGACCCTGACAGATTACAGTCAGGGCTCCACTCCTGTATCTAAGGGACCCTGACAGATTACAGTCAGGGCACCACTCCTGTATCTAAGGGACTCTGACAGATTACAGTCAGGGCTCCACTCCTGTATCTAAGGGACTCTGACAGATTACAGTCAGGGCTCCACTCCTGTATCTAAGGGACCCTGACAGATTACAGTCAGGGCTCCACTCCTGTATCTAAGGGACCCTGACAGATTACAGTCAGGGCTCCACTCCTGTATCTAAGGGACCCTGACAGATTACAGTCAGGGCACCACTCCTGTATCTAAGGGACCCTGACAGATTACAGTCAGGGCTCCACTCCTGTATCTAAGGGACCCTGACAGATTACAGTCAGGGCACCACTCCTGTATCTAAGGGACTCTGACAGATTACAGTCAGGGCACCACTCCTGTATCTAAGGGACTCAGACAGATTACAGTCAGGGCACCACTCCTGTATCTAAGGGACCCTGACAGATTACAGTCAGGGCACCACTCCTGTATCTAAGGGACCCTGACAGATTACAGTCAGGGCACCACTCCTGTATCTAAGGGACTCTGACAGATTACAGTCAGGGCACCATTCCTGTATCTAAGGGACCCTGATAGATTACAGTCAGGGCTCCATTCCTGTATCTAAGGGACCCTGACAGATTACAGTCAGGGCACCACTCCTGTATCTAAGGGACTCTGACAGATTACAGTCAGGGCTCCACTCCTGTATCTAAGGGACCCTGACAGATTACAGTCAGGGCACCACTCCTGTATCTAAGGGACTCTGACAGATTACAGTCAGGGCACCACTCCTGTATCTAAGGGACCCTGACAGATTACAGTCAGGGCACCACTCCTGTATCTAAGGGACCCTGACAGATTACAGTCAGGGCTCCACTCCTGTATCTAAGGGACCCTGACAGATTACAGTCAGGGCACCACTCCTGTATCTAAGGGACCCTGACAGATTACAGTCAGGGCACCACTCCTGTATCTAAGGGACCCTGACAGATTACAGTCAGGGCTCCACTCCTGTATCTAAGGGACCCTGACAGATTACAGTCAGGGCACCACTCCTGTATCTAAGGGACTCTGACAGATTACAGTCAGGGCACCACTCCTGTATCTAAGGGACCCTGACAGATTACAGTCAGGGCACCACTCCTGTATCTAAGGGACCCTGACAGATTACAGTCAGGGCACCACTCCTGTATCTAAGGGACCCTGACAGATTACAGTCAGGGCACCACTCCTGTATCTAAGGGACCCTGACAGATTACAGTCAGGGCACCACTCCTGTATCTAAGGGACCCTGACAGATTACAGTCAGGGCTCCACTCCTGTATCTAAGGGACTCTGACAGATTACAGTCAGGGCAGCACTCCTGTATCTAAGGGACCCTGATAGATTACAGTCAGGGCTCCACTCCTGTATCTAAGGGACTCTGACAGATTACAGTCAGGGCACCTCTGCTTTCCTACATTTCACACCCTTGAACCCAAACCGTTCAGGTCCTGTCGACCTGTGACTCTTGTATTCTACTGATTGCCTCTTCTCCCTTGTTGCACTTTTGCTAATTTTGTCCAGTCCTTGTTCCCAATCCATTAAAGAACTTCCTACAACTGCTTCCTTCTCAACTGTGTATCGTGAGGGTCTGAGGGAACGCGTCGAGGAGTTGGGGATGAAGGGACAAAATGCGACAACGTGGGGAAAGAGGAATGCAGGACGAAGGTGTCCCAGTTGGGTCGATTTTCCTTTTCAGGGAGACTGACTCAAAGGGCAAACTTTGCGCTTCAGTCTCGAAATCCGCAGTCCAACAAAATCCGTGAATGATCCTCTGCCCTGGGTGTTGGCGATTGAGCGATCGTTCACTATTAATTGTCAAGCTGAGAGCGGCAAACAGAATCTCGGTGAGAGATTTCTCAACCCTCACACACAGGGATAAGCGGTGAACTGGGCACTCACCCTGAGAGTCCGAAGATTAAAAACACGACCAAACGTATCAGAGGTCTGAAATGAACACACAAATTTTGTAGCAGAAAAGCACCAAACTGATGGTGCAGTCATTTGGAAATTGAGAACTTGTTGAGGGGTCCCTTTCTGAATGTTTCGACAACTTATTGTCATCTGTTTTTTGTGTGTTATCTTGGATTTTAATTCTGAATTTTAACTCGGTACAAAAAAATAAATTCGATACTGAAATCGAGAGAATCTAGGAATAAAATCCAGTGGCATTAAGAGAAACAAATTGCGGGATGAAACTTATAAACCTTCTTCACAATTATTCTTCAAAGTATGAAAATTACAAATTGCCATCAAGTTGTTACTTACAAATTCAAACTCAGAGGGACCATCATACATATAATCCATTGATGTGGCGATATGATATATATCCTTAGCTCTGTCGAACGCTGTTGTCTGTCTCGATGACCAGAAATTTAAGAAAGCAAGCAGGAAACTGTACTCATTCAGTACCTCAGCTCCACTCGTCGATGAATGAATTTTCTTGTAATAAAGAAGATTGTGGTTGAAGCAGAGGCTGCCTTGAATTGATTTGACTTGACTCTCTCTCTCTCTTTCTCCACAAGCCAAATAAACAGACTTTTCTGAAGTAACTCAGGACAGTTCCCGTAGAGATGCACAGCTCATGGTCAATGTCATCTGCAGGAAATGGTGCACTCTCTCCAGACAGCAACCTGTGAAACCGGGTGGAGTTGCCTGGTTTAGTTTGACATTTGGACAGATCGTGACATCGCAGGAGTGGACAGGCCAATTCACAACTGTGACAGTGGGATCCTTATCAGTTTTGATCTCGGGCAGACCACATAGATCACCTAGCTGTGTCGCACTGCATCGGTACAGCACAGCGATGAAGGCACAACTGAAAACTGCACAGGCCTGGCTAATATTCGCAGGGTTAATCACCGGGGCGGGGGGGGGGGAAGACAATGCTCCAAGAGGACAATGAGCTCGACATTCAGGACAATAGGCCGGTGATCCTATTTTGCCATCGCGCGATTGGAAGTTTTAAGCGTCGATTTCGTGAACGGTTAGCAAACTCGGCTTTTCCTGAAAAGCTCTGGAACAGAGAGGTCATTCCGGAGGATGGTGGTAATGAAGAGTCAAGCACACTGTTGTGGGGTCTGAAGCAGAGAAACTAGGGGCTGGTGTAGTTCAGTCCACCCTTCGAGCCCTGCTCCGTCATTCACCATGACCAGGAGTGATCATCCAGCTTGGTCCCTTGTTGCTGGTTTTCATCGAAAACTTTCTGAACCCCTCGGAGAGGTGGAGAGGCAGATGGTGAAAAGATGTAGGAGTAACAGGGCTGTTGCCATGGGTGACCTCAACTGCCCTAATATTAATTGGAACCTCCTCAGTTCAAATAGTTTGGAAGGGGCAGATTTTGTCAGGTGTGTCCAGGAAGGATTCCTGACTCACGATGCAGATGGGCCAACTCGAGGGGAGGCCATATTGGATTTGGTGCTTGGCAACGGACCAGGTCAGATGTCGGATCTCTCGTTAGGAGAACATCTCAGTGATAGTGATCACAGCCCCCCGACCGTTACTATCGTCATGGAGAGGGACAGGAGCCGACAGCACGGAAAACTATTTAATTGGGGGAGGGGGACTTACAACACTATCAGGCAGGAACAGTGGAGTGTAAGGTGGGGAACAGCTGCTCTCAGAGATGTGGAGGCTGTTTTGGAAGCACTTGCTGAGAGTGCTGGACACTGAGGCAAGGAAGGGATGGGAGGGTGAAGGAACCTTGGGTGACAAGAGATGTGGAAGATCCAGTCAAGAGGAAGAAGGAAACTTGCGTAAGGTTGAGGAGGCAAGGATCAGACAGGGGCTTTAGAGGGATACAAGATATCCAGGAGGGAACTGAAGAATGGTCTTAGAAGAGTTAGAGGGTATGATTGGAGATGGTCAACATGGCTTTGTGAGGGGCATGTAGAGACTTGAAAACCTTATCAAATCCATTGAGGACGTGACAAAGCGCGTTGATGAAGGTAGAGCAGTGGATGTGGTGTACATGGATTTTAGCAAAGTGTTCGATAAGGTTCCCCATGGTAGGCTCATTCAGAAAATAAGGAGGCATGGGATACAGGGAAATCTTGCTGTCTGGATTTGGCTGGCCCACAGAGGACAGAGGGTGGTAGTAGATGGAAAGCGTTCAGCCTGGAGCTCAGTGACCAGTGGTGTTCGGCAGGGATCAGTTCTGGGACCTCTGCTCTTTGTGATTTCTGTAAAGGACTTGGATGAGGAAGTGGAAGGGAGGGTTAGTACGTTTGCCGAAGACACGAAGGTTAGTGGAGTGGTGGTTAGTGTGGAGGGCTGTCGTAGGTTGCAATGGGACATTGACAGGGTGCAGGACCTGGGCTGAGACACGGCAGATGGAGTTCAACCTGGAAAAGTGTGAAGTGATTCACTTTGGCAGGTCAAATTTGAATGTAGACTACAAGGTAAAAGGCAGGATTTGGGTGAAGAGGTCTCACCTCACCACAGACCTCCCCATCTCCTTAGACTGTGACCCCGCCCCGACCCACCCCCCTCTTCCGCTGGACTCTGGACTCCCCTAGTCACCTGGACTGAACCAGTTCCTGGGACTACCCTGCCCAGTCCAGTTCCTGGGAATACCGCGCCCAGTCCGGTTCCTGGGAATACCCTGCCCAGTCCGGTTCCTGGGAATACCCTGCCCAGTCTGGTTCCTGGGAATACTGCGCTCAGTCCGGTTCCTGGGAATACCCTGCCCAGTCCGGTTCCTGGGAATACCGCGCTCAGTCCGGTTAGAGTTCGAGCGGTTTCGAGGAGACACCCGCCATTTTTCAGAACTCCAGCAAATATTGTACCAGCTGATCCAATCTCCCTCTGGCCGTCAGTGCTACCATCCCGTGGGATCAGTCTGGGAAAGCCTGGCTGCACTCCTTCCATCTCTGGCACACCCTCCCTCCCCGCTCCCACCCTCCCATCCTCCCATCATCCCTCCCTCCCTCCCCGCTCCCATCCTCCCATCGTCCCTCCCTCCCCGCTCCCATCCTTCCTCCCTCCCCGCTCCCATCCTTCCTCCCTCCCCGCTCCCATCCTCCCTCCCTCCCCGCCCCCATCCTCCCTCCCAGCCCCCACCCTCCCATCCTCCCTCCCTCCCTCTCTGAAAGCCAATACACCATTTGCCTTGTTGACTGCCTGTGCCCCTGTGCCCCTAACCCTCAGTGACTGGGGTACAAGGACACCCAGGCTGCACAGCATTGCAAAGGGGCTGTCCATTCCCAATCCTATCGCCCTTCGGATGATAATCACCATTCCTGTTTCTGCTCCTCAAGGTGGAAGTGAAGAAGACCAGTTTAATCCTATCCCCTGTCATCTCAATACCCTACCCCCAATTCCATGTGCAAATTTTAAATCTCTTACATGGAACTTTCCGGAACGACTTCTGAAATTCCAAGTAAATCACATCCACTGGCCTCCCCTGAGCCATTCCTCCAGTTTCTGCTTTGAAGAAGAAGTAGATTTCTCAAGCAAGATTTCCCTTTTGTCGACTTTCATAGGATCATAGGAAGCCTACAGTCCATTAGACCCAAACGGTCCACACTGACCCTCCAAAGACTAACCCAGCCAGACCCATTCCCCTACCCTCTATTAACCCCTGACTAATGTACGTAACCTGCACATCCCTGGGCACTATGGGACAATTTCCCACGGACAATCCACCCTAACCTGCACATCCCTGGGCACTATGGGACAATTTCCCATGGCCAATCCACCCTAACCTGCACATCCCTGGGCACTATGGGACAATTTCCCACGGACAATCCACCCTAACCTGCACATCCCTGGGCACTATGTGACAATTTAGCATGGCCAATCCACACTAACCTACACATCCCTGGGCACTATGGGACAATTTCCCATGGCCAATCCACCCTAACCTGCACATCCCTGGGCACTATGTGACAATTTCCCATGGCCAATCCACCCTAACCTACACATCCCTGGGCACTATGGGACAATTTAGCATGGCCAAACCACCCTAACCTGCACATCCCTGGGCACTATGGGACAATTTCCCATGGCCAATCCACCCTAACCTGCACATCCCTGGGCACTATGGGACAATTTACCATGGCCAATCCACCCTAACCTACACATCCCTGGGCACTATGGGACAATTTCCCATGGCCAATCCACCCTAACCTGCACATCCCTCGGCACTATGTGACAATTTCCCATGGCCAATCCACCCTAACCTACACATCCCTGGGCACTATGTGACAATTTCCCATGGCCAATCCACCCTAACCTGCACATCCCTGGACACTATGGGACAATTTAGCACGGCCAATCCACCCTAACCTGCACATCCCTGGGAACTATGGGACAATTTCCCATGGCCAATCCACCCTAACCTACACATCCCTGGGCACTATGGGACAATTTAGCATGGCCAATCCACCCTAACCTACACATCCCTGGGCACTATGGGACAATTTCCCATGGCCAATCCACCCTAACCTGCACATCCCTGGGCACTATGGGACAATTTTCCACGGCCAATCCACACTAACCTGCACATCCCTGGGCACGATGGGACAATTTCCCATGGCCAATCCACCCTAACCTATACATCTTTGACTGTGGGAGGAAACCCACACAGACACGGGGAGAATGTGCAATCTCCACACAGACCGTCACCCGAGGCTGGGATCGAACTCAGGTGCCATTGTGTGGCGGCAATGCTAACCACTGAACCACCGTGCCATGTGACCCGTCATGGTTATCACATGGTTTAATGGGCTCTGGCATCTTCCGACAACAGACTCACTGATCGATATCCCGCAGTTGGACTGTTTTCGCATGACATCCCTTTGGAAGTAGTGGGGTTACATTATCCACCCTCCAATCCATCGGAATTCTTCCGGAGCCGAAACAATCTGGGAAGGTGACCCCTCAAGAATATCGATGCAAGGCCCCAGAGATTTATTAGCCTTCCTCTCATCAATTTCCTCAAGAAATCTCCCCTCCACTAATGCTGGCTCCCTTCAGTTCATCCCTCTCACAGAACAATTTAACTGTGTCTTTCTGGGAATCAACACGATCCCAGGATAGCCGTGGTCAGGTCAACTATTCTGTTCGATTTTTTGTGACACTCAGGAATGAGGAACCATGACAATACCGACATGCTTCCTTCAGATGTTAACGGTTCCAGATCGTCCATCAGCAGGGCAGCCCCAGGCCCGTCCCATCAGAGATTCCTTGACTCCCATTCAGGAATGTTTGTGTCAGAGCCAACTTCGTCCCTGTCCAGCCGAGAGGATAATTCAGTCGTGCCATGGGACCACTTCCTGTGGGCAGACACGAGACATATCTCCAAATCGTAAGAGCTAAGCTGCACCATATCAAACACTTTCACCGTGTCTATGACTTTATAGCGACCCGATTCCCCTCCCTATCTCTATAACCCCCTCCAGCCCCTATACCCCCTCCCTCTGTGTAACCCCCTCCAGCCCCTACACCCCTTCCCTATCTCTGTAACCCCCTCCAGCCCCTATACCCCCTCCCTCTGTGTAACCCCCTCCAGCCCCGACACCCCTTCCCTATCTCTGTAACCCCCTCCAGCCCCTACACCCCTCCCTATCGCTGTAATCCCCTCCAGCCACTCCCTATCTCTGTAACCCCCTCCAGCCCCTACAC
The DNA here is from genome assembly GCF_047496795.1 of Chiloscyllium punctatum. Classification (NCBI taxonomy): domain Eukaryota; kingdom Metazoa; phylum Chordata; class Chondrichthyes; order Orectolobiformes; family Hemiscylliidae; genus Chiloscyllium; species Chiloscyllium punctatum. The sequence goes on along the minus strand of NC_092772.1, from coordinate 53,777,222 downwards.
CCCTCCCTATCTCTGTAAGCCCCTCCAGCCCCTCCAGCCCCTCCCTATCTCTGTAACCCCCACCAGCCCCTACAACCCCTCCCTATCTCTGTAACCCCCTCCAGCCACTACACCCCCTCCCTATCACTGTAACCCCCCTCCAGCCCCTACACCCCCTCCCTATCTCTGTAACCCCCTCCAGCCCCTACACCCCCTCCCTATCTCTGTAATCCCCTCCAGCCCCTCCCTATCTCTGTAACCCCCTCCAGCCCCTCCAGCCCCTCCCTATCTCTGTAACCCCCTCCAGCCCCTACACCCCCTCCCTATCTCTGTAATTCCCTCCAGCCCCTACACCCCCTCCCTATCTCTGTAACCCCCTCCAGCCCCTACACCCCCTCCCTATCTCTATAATTCCCTCCAGCCCCTACACCCCCTCCCTATCTCTGTAACCCCCTCCAGCCCCTACACCCCTCCCTCTCTGTGTAACCCCCTCCAGTCCCTATACCCCCTCCCTCTGTGTAACCCCCTCGAACCGCTATACCCCCTCCCTCTGTGTAACCCCCTCCAGCCCCTACACCCCCTCCCTATCTCTGTAACCCCCTCCAGCCCCTACACCCCTCCCTATCGCGATAATCCCCCCCAGCCCCTCCACCCCCTCCCTATCTCTGTAATCCCCTCCAGTCCCTACACCCCCTCCCTGTCTCTGTAACCCCCTCCAGCCCCTACACCCCTCCCTATCTCTGTAACCCCCTCCAGCTCCTACACCCCCTCCCTATCTCTGTAACCCCCTCCAGCCACTACACCCCCTCCCTGTCTCTGTAACCCCCTCCAGTCCCTACACCCCCTCCCTATCTCTGTAACCCCCTCCCTATCTCTGTATCTCCCTCCAGCCCCTACACCCCCTCCCTATCTCTGTAATTCCCTCCAGCCCCTACACCCCCTCCCTATCTCTGTAACCCCCTCCAGCCCCTATACCCCCTCCCTCTGTGTAACCCCCTCCAGCCCCTACACCCCCTCCCTATCTCTGTAACCCCCTCCAGCCCCTACACCCCCTCCCTGTCTCTGTAACCCCCTCCAGCCCCTACAGCCCCTCCCTATCTCTGTAACCCCCTCCAGCCCCTACACCCCCTCCCTATCTCTGTAACCCCCTCCAGCCCCTACACCCCCTCCCTATCTCTGTAACCCCCTCCAGCCCCTACACCCCCTCCCTATCTCTGTAACCCCCTCCAGCCCCTACACCCCCTCCCTATCTCTGTAACCCCCTCCCGCCCCTACACCCCCTCCCTATCTCTGTAACCCCCTCCAGCCCCTACACCCCCTCCCTGTCTCTGTAACCCCCTCTAGCCCCTACACCCCCTCCCTATCTCTGTATCTCCCTCCAGCCCCTACACCCCCTCCCTATCTCTGTATCTCCCTCCAGCCCCTTCACCCTCCTTTCTCTTTCACTCTCTCATAGTGAAACACCGATGGGAAAATACTCTGCAAGTATCGCTTTGGGTGATTTGGCTTTTCTGTGAAATTGCCTGATTTCTTTGAAATCCTCTCTTCAGTTCTCTGTTCAAACCTACTTTCTGACATTTCAGAAACCAATATAGGACCAAAACCAAAAATCTCCTCTTCCTGCAATTGTCATGTCAGCTTCACAATTATATGATATATCAGGTGCCTTCAATATCATCCCTCCCTATCTCTGTAACCCCCTCCAGCCCCTACACCCCCTCCCTATCTCTGTAACCCCCTCCAGCCCCTACACCCCCTCCCTATCTCTGTAACCCCCACCAGCCCCTACACCCCCTCCCTATCTCTGTAACCCCCACCAGCCCCTACACCCCCTCCCTATCTCTGTAACCCCCTCGAGCCCCTACTCCCCTCCCTATCTCTGCAACCCCCTCCAGCCCCTACACCCCCTCCCTATCTCTGTAACCCCCACCAGCCCCTACACCCCCTCCCTATCTCTGTAACCCCCTCCAGCCCCTACACCCCCTCCCTATCTCTGTAACCCCCACCAGCCCCTACACCCCCTCCCTATCTCTGTAACCCCCTCCAGCCCCTACACCCCCTCCCTATCTCTGTAACCCCCTCCAGCCCCTACACCCCCTCCCTATCTCTGTAACCCCCTCCAGCCCCTACACCCCCTCCCTATCTCTGTAACCCCCTCCAGCCCCTACACCCCCTCCCTATCTCTGTAACCCCCTCCAGCCCCTACACTCCCTCCCTATCTCTGTAACCCCCTCCAGCCCCTACACCCCTCCCTATCTCTGTAACCCCCTCCAGCCCCTACACCTCCTCCCTATCTCTGTAACCCCCTCCAGCCCCTACACCCCCTCCCTATCTCTGTAACCCCCTCCAGCCCCTACACCCCCTCCCTATCTCTGTAACCCCCTCCAGCCCCATCTCTCTCGAACCCTTTCCTGTTCATGTCCTTATTTCCCATGGCCAATCCACCCTAACCTGCACACCCCTGGGCACTATGGGACAATTTCCCATGGCCAATCCACCCTAACCTGCACATCCCTGGGCACTATGGGACAATTTCCCATGGCCAATCCACCCTAACCTGCACACCCCTGGGCACTATGGGACAATTTCCCATGGCCAATCCACCCTAACCTGCACATCCCTGGGCACTATGGGACAATTTCCCATGGCCAATCCACCCTAACCTGCACACCCCTGGGCACTATGGGACAATTTCCCATGGCCAATCCACCCTAACCTGCACATCCCTGGGCACTATGGGACAGTTTCCCATGGCCAATCCACCCTAACCTACACATCCCTGGGCACTATGGGACAATTCCCCATGGCCAATCCACCCTAACCAACACATCCCTGGGCACTATGGGACAATTTCCCATGGCCAATCCACCCTAACCTACACATCCCTGGACACTATGGGACAATTTCCCATGGCCAATCCACCCTAACCTACACATCCCTGGGCACTATGGGACAATTTCCCATGGCCAATCCACCCTAACCTACACATCCCTGGGCACTATGGGACAATTTCCCATGGCCAATCCACCCTAACCTACACATCCCTGGGCACTATGGGAAAATTTCCCATGGCCAATCCACCCTAACCTGCATATCCCTGGGCACTATGGGACAATTTACCACGGCCATTCCACCCTAACCTGCACATCACTAATCACTATGGGACAATTTCCCAAGACCAATCCACCCTAACCTACACATCCCTGGACACTATGGGACAATTTAGCATGGCCAATCCACCCTAACCTACACATACCTGGGCACTATGGGACAATTTCCCATGGCCAATCCACCCTAACCTGCACATCCCTGGGCACTATGGGACAATTTCCCATGGCCAATCCACCCTAACCTGCACATCCCTGGGCACTATGGGACAATTTCCCATGGCCAATCCACCCTAACCTGCACACCCCTGGGCACTATGGGACAATTTCCCATGGCCAATCCACCCTAACCTGCACATCCCTGGGCACTATGGGACAATTTCCCATGGCCAATCCACCCTAACCTGCACACCCCTGGGCACTATGGGACAATTTCCCATGGCCAATCCACCCTAACCTGCACATCCCTGGGCACTATGGGACAATTCCCCATGGCCAATCCACCCTAACCAACACATCCCTGGGCACTATGGGACAATTTCCCATGGCCAATCCACCCTAACCTACACATCACTGGACACTATGGGACAATTTCCCATGGCCAATCCACCCTAACCTACACATCCCTGGGCACTATGGGACAATTTCCCACGGCCAATCCACCCTAACCTACACATCCCTGGGCACTATGGGACAATTTCCCACGGCCAATCCACCCTAACCTACACATCCCTGGGCACTATGGGAAAATTTCCCATGGCCAATCCACCCTAACCTGCATATCCCTGGGCACTATGGGACAATTTACCACGGCCATTCCACCCTAACCTGCACATCACTAATCACTATGGGACAATTTCCCAAGACCAATCCACCCTAACCTACACATCCCTGGACACTATGGGACAATTTAGCATGGCCAATCCACCCTAACCTGCACATCCCTGGGCACTATGGGACAATTTAGCATGGCCAATCCACCCTAACCTGCACATCCCTAGGCACTATGGGACAATTTCCCATGGCCAATCCACCCTAACCTACACATCCCTGGGCACTATGGGACAATTTCCCACGGCCAATCCACCCTAACCTACACATCCCTGGTCACTATGGGAAAATTTCCCATGGCCAATCCACCCTAACCTGCATATCCCTGGGCACTATGGGACAATTTAGCACGGCCAATCCACCCTAACCTGCACATCACTGGGCACTATGGGACAATTTCCGATGGCCAATCCACCCTAACCTACACATCCCTGGGCACTATGGGACAATTCCCCATGGCCAATCCACCGTAACCAACACATCCCTGGGCACTATGGGACAATTTCCCATGGCCAATCCACCCTAACCTACACATCCCTGGACACTATGGGACAATTTCCCATGGCCAATCCACCCTAACCTACACATCCCTGGGCACTGTGGGACAATTTCCCATGGCCAATCCACCCTAACCTACACATCCCTGGGCACTATGGGACAATTTCCCACGGCCAATCCACCCTAACCTACACATCCCTGGGCACTATGGGAAAATTTCCCATGGCCAATCCACCCTAACCTGCATATCCCTGGGCACTATGGGACAATTTCCCAAGACCAATCCACCCTAACCTACACATCCCTGGACACTATGGGACAATTTAGCATGGCCAATCCACCCTAACCTGCACATCCCTGGGCACTATGGGACAATTTAGCATGGCCAATCCACCCTAACCTGCACATCCCTAGGCACTATGGGACAATTTCCCATGGCCAATCCACCCTAACCTGCACATCCCTGGGCACTATGGGACAATTTCCCATGGCCAATCCACCCTAACCTGCACATCCCTGGGCACTATGGGACAATTTCACATGGCCAATCCACCCTAACCTACACATCCCTGGACACTATGGGACAATTTCCCATGGCCAATCCACCCTAAACTACACATCCCTGGGCACTATGGGACAATTTCCCATGGCCAATCCACCCTAACCTACACATCCCTGGGCACTATGGGACAATTTCCCACGGCCAATCCACCCTAACCTACACATCCCTGGTCACTATGGGAAAATTTCCCATGGCCAATCCACCCTAACCTGCATATCCCTGGGCACTATGGGACAATTTAGCACGGCCAATCCACCCTATGCTGCACATCACTGGGCACTATGGGAAAATTTCCCAAGACCAATCCACCCTAACCTACACATCCCTGGACACTATGGGACAATTTAGCATGGCCAATCCACCCTAACCTGCACATCCCTGGGCACTATGGGACAATTTAGCATGGCCAATCCACCCTAACCTGCACATCCCTAGGCACTATGGGACAATTTCCCATGGCCAATCCACCCTAACCTACACATCCCTGGGCACTATGGGACAATTTCCCTTGGCCAATCCACCCTAACCTGCACACCCCTGGGCACTATGGGACAATTTCCCATGGCCAATCCACCCTAACCTGCACATCCCTGGGCACTATGGGACAATTTCCCATGGCCAATCCACCCTAACCTGCACACCCCTGGGCACTATGGGACAATTTCCCATGGCCAATCCACCCTATCCTGCACATCCCTGGGCACTATGGGACAGTTTCCCATGGCCAATCCACCCTAACCTACACATCCCTGGGCACTATGGGACAATTCCCCATGGCCAATCCACCCTAACCTACACATCCCTGGGCACTATGGGACAATTTCCCATGGCCAATCCACCCTAACCTACACATCCCTGGACACTATGGGACAATTTCCCATGGCCAATCCACCCTAACCTACACATCCCTGGGCACTGTGGGACAATTTCCCACGGCCAATCCACCCTAACCTACACATCCCTGGGCACTATGGGACAATTTCCCATGGCCAATCCACCCTAACCTACACATCCCTGGGCACTATGGGAAAATTTCCCATGGCCAATCCACCCTAACCTGCATATCCCTGGGCACTATGGGACAATTTAGCACGGCCAATCCACCCTAACCTGCACATCACTGGGCACTATGGGACAATTTCCCAAGACCAATCCACCCTAACCTACACATCCCTGGACACTATGGGACAATTTAGCATGGCCAATCCACCCTAACCTGCACATCCCTGGGCACTATGGGACAATTTAGCATGGCCAATCCACCCTAACCTGCACATCCCTAGGCACTATGGGACAATTTCCCATGGCCAATCCACCCTAACCTGCACATCCCTGAGCACTATGGGACAATTTCCGATGGCCAATCCACCCTAACCTACACATCCCTGGGCACTATGGGACAATTTCCCATGGCCAATCCACCCTAACCTGCACATCCCTGGGCACTATGGGACAATTTCCCATGGCCAATCCACCCTAACCTACACATCCCTGGACACTATGGGACAATTTCCCATGGCCAATCCACCCTAAACTACACATCCCTGGGCACTGTGGGACAATTTCCCATGGCCAATCCACCCTAACCTACACATCCCTGGGCACTATGGGACAATTTCCCACGGCCAATCCACCCTAACCTACACATCCCTGGGCACTATGGGAAAATTTCCCATGGCCCATCCACCCTAACCTGCATATCCCTGGGCACTATGGGACAATTTAGCACGGCCAATCCACCCTAACCTGCACATCACTGGGCACTATGGGACAATTTCCCAAGACCAATCCACCCTAACCTACACATCCCTGGACACTATGGGACAATTTAGCATGGCCAATCCACCCTAACCTGCACATCCCTGGGCACTATGGGACAATTTAGCATGGCCAATCCACCCTAACCTGCACATCCCTAGGCACTATGGGACAATTTCCCATGGCCAATCCACCCTAACCTACACATCCCTGGGCACTATGGGACAATTTCCCATGGCCAATCCACCCTAACCTACACATCCCTGGGCACTATGGGACAATTTCCCATGGCCAATCCACCCTAACCTACACATCCCTGGGCACTATGGGACAATTCCCCACGGCCAATCCACCCTAACCTACACATCCCTGGGCACTATGGGACAATTTCCCACGGCCAATCCACCCTAACCTACACATCCCTGGGCACTATGGGACAATTCCCCATGGCCAATCCACCCTAACCTGCACATTCCTGGACACTATGGGGCAATTTAGCATGGCCAATCCGCCCTAACCCACATATCCCTGGACACTATGGGACAATTTAGCATGGCCAATCCACGCTAACCTGCACATCCCTGGACACTATGGGACAATTTCCCATGGCCAATCCACCCTAACCTGCACATCCCTGGACACTATGGGACAATTTCCCATGGCCAATCCACCCTAACCTGCACATCCCTGGGCACTATGGGACAATTTCCCATGGCCAATCCACACTAACCTGCACATCCCTGGACACTACGGGACAATTTAGCATGGCCAATCCACCCTAACCTACACATCCCTGGGCAGTATGGGACAATTTAGCATGGCCAATCCACCCTAACCTACACATCCCTGGGCACTATGGGACCATTTAGCATGGCCAATCCACCCTAACCTACACATCCCTGGGCACTATGGGACCATTTAGCATGGCCAATCCACCCTAACCTACACATCTCTGGACACTATGGGACAATTTAGCACGGCCAATCCACCCTAACCTACACATCCCTGGACACTATGGGACAATTTAGCATGGCCAATCCACCCTAACCTACACATCCCTGGGCAGTATGGGACAATGTAGCATGGCCAATCCACCCTAACCTGCACATCCCTGGACACTATGGGACAATTTAGCATGGCCAATCCACCCTAACCTACACATCCCTGGGCACTATGAAGGGTGGGAGAGACTATAACCGGGTTGGCGGGGGTGGGGGGTTGGGGTGGTTCTTGAATACCTCGTCTGCTGTCCCGAGGCAGTGGGATTTATAGTCGGAGTTGATTGATGGAAGGTTGAGTTTGCGAGTGGGACAGGGCTGTGTCCACAACTCTCTGTGACGTCGGGGCACAGAGCCGAGAGCGAATCCCGGGTCAGACCCGGGGAACCTCCTGCTGTCAGCGTATCTCGCGCTCCCACGCGGTCCTGACTTGTAGCTCCCGGAGCAGAGCGAGGCTGATTTGATCTGTAATCTGAGTTGTAAATCAATCTGAAGTTCTGCTAATCTCAACCCGAAGGTGATTGTGAAAAAAAACCTCAGCTTTTCTTAGCCGAGTTTGGCTTTTATCGATGGGAGATAAGACCTCAAAGATTAAAGTAATTCAAGCAGTGAATCAGGCGACAGACACCCTGACTGTCATTGAGATAGAGCTGTGTAGCACTGGGGGAGACCATTCGCCCCATTGTTCTCATTCTGGCAGCGTCCCTCGTTTGCAAAGCTCTTGTTGATTCCACTCTCACTGCTCTTGCTTGGACTTTGCTGAGTGCAATTTGATTGCAGCGGTTCGTGAAGGTAGCTCACCCCACCCACCCACCCCCCCCCCCCCCCCCCCCACCCCCACCCCACCACCAAATATGGGTGTAGTGCTGGGAAAGCACAGCAGGCCAGGCAGCATCCGAGGAGCAGGAGAATCGACGTTTCGGGCATAAGCCCTTCATCAGGAATGTTGCTCGAAACGTCGACCCTCCTGCTCCTCGGATGCTGCCTGACCTTGCTGTGCTTTTCCAGCAGCACACCCCCGACTCTGACCTGCAGCCCTCACTTTCTCCCATCAGTTACGGGCCAGACTAGACCCCTCCCTCAAAATATTTTACAAAGGTAGCTCGGACTCTAACTTCCCTTGTTTTGCAGGTAGATGTGAAGTGGGTGTTCCAGGGGGCGATGTAGCTGGTCAAACCCCTCGGCTTTGAGCAAAAATAGAATTTATTTAAACCCTCTGGTTGAAACACAGGAAACAGAATTTAGCAAAACGACTGGGAAACTGAACCAATCCAAAACAGTAACTATTAATAATGAACTGCTCCAATCCAGTAACATTCCACAAACACACCCCTTGGCAAAGACGGTAAATTGAAACACAGATTCTTACAGGCAGGAGGGAACAGCATCCAGAGAGAGATGTCAAGGGGAGTCAGTCAGGAATCATCTGCTGAAGCTCGCAACCTTCCTTAAATCTTAGCACCTTGTGACTGCGACAGATAAAACCAAACTAGAAAATGCCTCCTCAGGGACAACTGGCCACTCCCCACCGTCATTGTTAAACTGGCCGTTTCCCAGACCCCTCGGCACCTCTGCTTTTACGAACTCTCTTTAAAAAAAAAATCCCCGAGGCAGAAACCACCTTTGCTGAAGTGACAGCATCATCCCAGTCCTTCTCAATGGGACATCTCAGGACCAGCAGTTAATGCAGGTCCAACCAGACACACCCACACCCCATGAGTAAGGTGAATAAAAGTCAAGAGGACGGTAATCTTGGACGGTGTCAATATCTCGAGTGTTGTTGGAGCTTCCTCCATCCAGGGCTAGGGGAGAGTATTCCCTCAGCCTCTTGTTGATGGTGGGACAGGCTGTGGGGAGTTTGGAGGGGAGTTGCTTACCGGTCTCTGACCTGCTCTTGGAGCCAGTGTGTCTGTGGTCAGTAGTAATTCCCTAAGATGTTGGCAGCAGGGGATTCAGCGATGGGGAGGCCAACAGGAATGTCAACAGGTAATGAGTAGATTTTCATTACCTGTAATTTAAAAACTCCCCACCTACCCCATTCCATCCTCCCAAAAAAAGACAAACTCCCCACGAGGCACATCACAGTCGAAGAGTCTACTCTTCAGGCAGTCAGAAGCCACCTTATTGATGGTACACACCGAGGGCATGCTGGGAGTAGGATGTTGGTCTGCAGGTAAGAAACACTGTTTACACACTGTTGGAGATAGTCATTGCTTGGCATTTGCAGTTTCCCTACAGTGTGGAAGCAGGCTATTCGGCCCATCGAGTCCACACCTACTCTCCCACAAGTATTCCACCCTAAGTCTGTAACCCTGTATTTCCCTGTGGTTAATCCACCCTAACCTGCACATCCCTGGACACTATGGGACAATTTCCCATGGCCAATCCACCCTAACCTGCACATCCCTGGGCACTATGGAACAATTTCCCATGGCCAATCCACCCTAACCTGCACATCCCTGGGCACTATGGGACAATTTCCCATGGCCAATCCACCCTAATGTGCAACTCCCAAGGGACTATGGGACAATTTAGCATGGCCAATCCACTCTAACCTACACATCCCTGGACACTATGGAACAATTTCCCATGGCCAATCCACCCTAACCTACACATCCCTGGGCACTATGGGACAATTTCCCATGGCCAATCCACCCTAACCTACACATCCCTGGACACTATGGGACAATTTCCCATGGCCAATCCACCCTAACCTACACATCCCTGGGCACTATGGGACAATTTCCCATGGCCAATCCACCCTAACCTACACATCCCTGGACACTATGGGACAATTTCCCATGGCCAATCCACCCTCACCTGCATATCCCTGGACACTATGGGACAATTTCCCATGGCCAATCCACCCTAACCTACACATCCCTGGGCACTATGGGACAATTTAGCATGGCCAATCCACCCTAACCTGCACATCCCTGGGCACTATGGGACAATTTCCCATGGCTAATCCACCCTAACCTGCACATCCCTGGGCACTATGGGACAATTTAGAGTGTGTGTGTGTGCGAGTGAGTGTATGCGTGTGTGCGTGACAGTGTGTGCACTTGAGAGAATATGTGTGTGTGAGTGTGTGTGTTTGTGTGAGAGTGTGTCTGTGTGTGAGTGAGTGTGTGTGTGTGTCTGAGAGTGTGTGTGAGAGTGTATGTGAGTGTGTGAGTGTGCTTGTGTGAGAGTGTGTGTGTATGCGCGTGTGTGTGACTGTGTGCATGTGAGAGAGTGTGTGTGTGAGAGAGTGTGTGTGTGAGTGTGTGTGTGAGTGTGTGTGTGACTGTGAGTGTGTGAGTGTCTGTGAGTGTGTGTGTGAGTGTGTGTGTGAGAGTGTGTGAGTGTGTGTGTGTGAGTGTGTGTGTGAGTGTGTGTGTGAGTGTGTGTGAGTGTGAGTGTGTGTGAGTGTGTGTGCGTGAGTGTGTGTGTGAGTGTGTGTGAGTGTGCGTGTGTGAGAGTGTGTGTGTGAGTGTGTGTGTGTGAGTGTGTGTGAGAGTGTGTGTGTGAGTGTGTGAGTGTGAGTGTGTGTGAGTGGGTGTGTGTGAGTGTGTGTGTGTGAGTGTGTGTGTGTATGAGAGTGTGTGTGTGAGAGTGTGTGTGTGTGAGTGTGTGTGTGAGAGTGTGTGTGTGAGAGTGTGTGTGAGAGTGTGTGTGAGTGTGTGTGTGAGAGTGTGTGTGTGAGAGTGTGTGTGTGAGTGTGTGTGTGAGTGTGAGTGTGTGTGAGAGTGTGTGTGTGAAAGTGTGTGTGTGAGAGTGTGTGCGTGAGTGTGTGTGTGTGAGTGTGAGTGTGTGTGAGTGTGTGTGTGTGTGTGTCAGTGTGTGAGTGTGTGTGTGAGTGTGTGTGTGAGTGTGTGTGAGTGTGTAAACAGTGTTTCGTACCTGCAGACCAACACCCTCCTCCCAGCATGCCCTAGGTGTGTACCATCAATAAGGTGGCTTCTTACTGCCTGAAGAGTCGACTCTTCGACTGTGATGTGCCTCGTGGGGATTTTGTCTTTTTGTGGGAGGATGGAATGGGGTAGGTGGGGAGTTTTTAAAAATTTCTTGACTATTTTGCAATTTATCCACTGCATGTGGGCATCTATCGGCAGCGTCTCTAACTTCCCAGAAACCAGGTCGGAGTTAGTGCTGTGCTCTGAGGTCTGGAGTCACATGTAGGCCTGACCGAGGTGAGAGGGGCAGATTACCTTCCCCCCAGGGGTATTATTGAACTAGGTGGGTTTTTCCAACAATAGTTTCATCGTGAGACTCCGAGTGCCAGATTTCTTTTCCAAAAATTGAATTCCATTTCCACCAATGGGATTTGAACCCAGCTTAATCGTTCGGTGACAACACCGTGAGACCATTGGTCCTTTCCTGGGTAGCAAGGTCCTGGAGCGAATTGCCCTTTAACTGATTGGGTCTTTGGGACAGCTGTACTGCAATGGGTTTGGAGTCACGTGTAAGTCAGATGCAGCCAGGACAACAGGGACTCTCTCCCAAACGGAGAGCATTTAAGGACATCTGAGAGCAAGACAATTATTTACAATCAGAGAAACGATGACAGTAATGTTTCTGTAGTTGCATTTGTGACTTGAATTCATCAGTCACTGTGAACCCTGCTGGGATTTGAACTGGCATCCCACAGGCACAATCTCAAGGCTTTGGGTGAACTGGATTCTCATACAGCTGGAACATCGATGGCTCCAACAACGCTCGAGGAGCTCGACACCATCCAGGGACAAAGCAGCCCTCGCTGGATTGGCCCCACACCCACAAACGTCCCCTCCCTCCCCCCACCGACCCTCAGTAACAGCAGTGTGTACCATCCCCTCCCTCCCCCCCACCGACCCTCAGTAACAGCAGTGTGTACCATCCCCTCCCTCCCCCCACCGACCCTCAGTAACTGCAGTGTATACCATCCCCTCCCTCCCCCCACCGACCCTCAGTAACACCAGTGTGTACCATCCCCTCCCCCCCCCACCGACCCTCAGTAACAGCAGTGTGTACCATCCCCTCCCTCCCCCCACCGACCCTCAGTAACAGCAGTGTGTACCATCCCCTCCCTCCCCCCACCGACCCTCAGTAACAGCAGTGTGTACCATCCCCTCCCTCCCCCCACCGACCCTCAGTAACAGCAGTGTGTACCATCCCCTCCCTCCCCCCACCGACCCTCAGTAACAGCAGTGTGTACCATCCCCTCCCTCCCCCCACCGACACTCAGTAACAGCAGTGTCTACCATCCCCTCCCTCCCCCCCACCGACCCTCAGTAACAGCAGTGTGTACCATCCCCTCCCTCCACCCACCGACCCTCAGTAACAGCAGTGTGTACCATCCCCTCCCTCCCCCCACCGACCCTCAGTAACAGCAGTGTGTACCATCCCCTCCCTCCCCCCACCGACCCTCAGTAACAGCAGTGTGTACCATCCCCTCCCTCCCCCCACCGACCCTCAGTAACAGCAGTGTGTACCACCCCCTCCCCCCCCCACCGACCCTCAGTAACAGCAGTGTGTACCATCCCCTCCCTCCCCCCACCGACCCTCAGTAACTGCAGTGTGTACCATCCCCTCCCTCCCCCCACCGACCCTCAGTAACAGCAGTGTGTACCTTCCCCTCCCTCCCCCCACCGACCCTCAGTAACAGCAGTGTGTACCATCCCCTCCCTCCCCCCACCGACGCTCAGTAACAGCAGTGTGTACCATCCCCTCCCTCCCCCCCACCGACCCTCAGTAACTGCAGTGTGTACCATCCCCTCCCGCCCCCCACCGACCCTCAGTAACAGCAGTGTCTACCATCCCCTCCCTCCCCCCCACCGACCCTCAGTAACAGCAGTGTGTACCATCCCCTCCCTCCACCCACCGACCCTCAGTAACAGCAGTGTGTACCATCCCCTCCCTCCCCCCCCACCGACCCTCAGTAACAGCAGTGTGTACCATCCCCTCGCTCCCCCCACCGACCCTCAGTAACAGCAGTGTGTACCATCCCCTCCCTCCCCCCCCCACCGACCCTCAGTAACAGCAGTGTGTACCATCCCCTCCCCCCCCCACCGACGCTCAGTAACAGCAGTGTGAACCATCCCCTCCCTCCCCCCCACCGACGCTCAGTAACAGCAGTGTGTACCATCCCCTCCCTCCCCCCACCGACCCTCAGTAACTGCAGTGTGTACCATCCCCTCCCTCCCCCCACCGACCCTCAGTAACAGCAGTGTGTACCATCCCCTCCCTCCCCCCACCGACCCTCAGTAACAGCAGTGTGTACCATCCCCTCCCTCCCCCCACCGACACTCAGTAACAGCAGTGTGTACCATCCCCTCCCTCCCCCACCGACCCTCAGTAACTGCAGTGTGTACCATCCCCTCCCTCCCCCCCACCGACCCTCAGTAACAGCAGTGTGTACCATCCCCTCCCTCCCCCACCGACCCTCAGGAACAGCAGTGTGTACCATCCCCTCCCTCCCCCCACCGACCCTCAGTAACAGCAGTGTGTACCATCCCCTCCCTCCCCCCACCGACCCTCAGTAACAGCAGTGTGTACCATCCCCTCCCTCCCCCCACCGACCCTCAGTCACAGCAGTGTGTACCATCCCCTCCCTCTCCCCACCGACCCTCAGTAACAGCAGTGTGTACCATCCCCTCCCTCCCCCCCACCGACCCTCAGTAACAGCAGTGTGTACCATCCCCTCCCTCCCCCCACCGACCCTCAGTAACAGCAGTGTGTACCATCCCCTCCCTCCCCCCACCGACACTCAGTAACAGCAGTGTGTACCATCCCCTCCCTCCCCCACCGACCCTCAGTAACAGCAGTGTGTACCATCCCCTCCCCCCCCACCGACGCTCAGTAACAGCAGTGTGTACCATCCCCTCCCCCCCCACCGACCCTCAGTAACAGCAGTGTGTACCATCCCCTCCCTCCCCCCACCGACCCTCAGTAACAGCAGTGTGTACCATCCCCTCCCTCCCCCCACCGACACTCAGTAACAGCAGTGTGTACCATCCCCTCCCCCCCCCACTGACCCTCAGTAACAGCAGTGTGTACCATCCCCTCCCTCCCCCCACCGACCCCCAGTAACAGCAGTGTGTACCATCCCCTCCCTCCCCCCACCGACCCTCAGTAACTGCAGTGTGTACCATCCCCTCCCCCCCCACCGACGCTCAGTAACAGCAGTGTGTACCATCCCCTCCCCCCCCCACTGACCCTCAGTAACAGCAGTGTGTACCATCCCCTCCCCCCCCACCGACGCTCAGTAACAGCAGTGTGTACCATCCCCTCCCTCCTCCCACCGACCCTCAGTAACAGCAGTGTGTACCATCCCCTCCCTCCCCCCACCGACCCTCAGTAACAGCAGTGTGTACCATCCCCTCCCCCCCCCACTGACCCTCAGTAACAGCAGTATGTACCATCCCCTCCCTCCCCCCACCGACCCTCAGTAACAGCAGTGTGTACCATCCCCTCCCTCCCCCCACCGACCCTCAGTAACAGCAGTGTGTACCATCCCCTCCCTCCCCCCCCACCGACCCTCAGTAACAGCAGTGTGTACCATCCCCTCCCTCCCCCCCACCGACCCTCAGTAACAGCAGTGTGTACCATCCCCTCCCTCCCCCCACCGACCCTCAGTAACAGCAGTGTGTACCATCCCCTCTCTCCCCCCACCGACCCTCAGTAACAGCAGTGTGTACCATCCCCTCTCTCCCCCACCGACCCTCAGTCACAGCAGTGTGTACCATCCCCTCCCTCCCCCCACCGACCCTCAGTAACAGCAGTGTGTACCATCCCCTCCCTCCCCCCACCGACCCTCAGTAACAGCAGTGTGTACCATCCCCTCCCTCCCCCCACCGACCCTCAGTAACAGCAGTGTGTACCATCCCCTCCCTCCCCCCACCGACCCTCAGTAACAGCAGTGTGTACCATCCCCTCCCTCCCCCCACCGACGCTCAGTAACAGCAGTGTGTACCATCCCCTCCCTCCCCCCACCGACCCTCAGTAACAGCAGTGTGTACCATCCCCTCCCTCCCCCACCGACCCTCAGTAACAGCAGTGTGTACCATCCCCTCCCTCCCCACCGACCCTCAGGAACAGCAGTGTGTACCATCCCCTCCCTCCCCCCACCGACACTCAGTAACAGCAGTGTGTACCATCCCCTCCCTCCCCCACCGACCCTCAGTAACAGCAGTGTGTACCATCCCCTCCGTCCCCCCACCGACCCTCAGTAACAGCAGTGTGTACCATCCCCTCCCTCCCCCCACCGACGCTCAGTAACAGCAGTGTGTACCATCCCCTCCCTCCCCCACCGACCCTCAGTAACAGCAGTGTGTACCATCCCCTCCCTCCCTCCCCCCACCGACCCTCAGTAACAGCAGTGTGTACCATCCCCTCCCTCCCCCACCGACCCTCAGTAACAGCAGTGTGTACCATCCCTTCCGTCCCCCCACCGACCCTCAGTAACAGCAGTGTGTACCATCCCCTCCCTCCCCCCACCGACCCTCAGTAACAGCAGTGTGTACCATCCCCTCCCTCCCCCCCCACCGACCCTCAGTAACAGCAGTGTGTACCATCCCCTCCCTCCCCCACCGACCCTCAGTAACAGCAGTGTGTACCATCCCCTCCGTCCCCCCACCGACCCTCAGTAACAGCAGTGTGTACCATCCCCTCCCTCCCCCCACCGACCCTCAGTAACAGCAGTGTGTACCATCCCCTCCCTCCCCCCACCGACCCTCAGTAACAGCAGTGTGTACCATCCCCTCCCCCCCCCACTGACCCTCAGTAACAGCAGTGTGTACCATCCCCTCCCTCCTCCCACCGACCCTCAGTAACAGCAGTGTGTACCATCCCCTCCCTCCCCCACTGACCCTCAGTAACAGCAGTGTGTACCATCCCCCTCCCTCCTCCCACCGACCCTCAGTAACAGCAGTGTGTACCATCCCCTCCCTCCCCCCACCGACCCTC
Source organism: Chiloscyllium punctatum (assembly GCF_047496795.1). Taxonomy (NCBI): domain Eukaryota; kingdom Metazoa; phylum Chordata; class Chondrichthyes; order Orectolobiformes; family Hemiscylliidae; genus Chiloscyllium; species Chiloscyllium punctatum. The sequence continues at coordinate 53,760,561 of NC_092772.1, read as the reverse complement.
AGTAACAGCAGTGTGTACCATCCCCTCCCCCCCCCACTGACCCTCAGTAACAGCAGTATGTACCATCCCCTCCCTCCCCCCACCGACCCTCAGTAACAGCAGTGTGTACCATCCCCTCCCTCCCCCCACCGACGCTCAGTAACAGCAGTGTGTACCATCCCCTCCCTCCCCCCACCGACCCTCAGTAACAGCAGTGTGTACCATCCCCTCCCTCCCCCACCGACCCTCAGTAACAGCAGTGTGTACCATCCCCTCCCTCCCCACCGACCCTCAGGAACAGCAGTGTGTACCATCCCCTCCCTCCCCCCACCGACACTCAGTAACAGCAGTGTGTACCATCCCCTCCCTCCCCCACCGACCCTCAGTAACAGCAGTGTGTACCATCCCCTCCGTCCCCCCACCGACCCTCAGTAACAGCAGTGTGTACCATCCCCTCCCTCCCCCCACCGACGCTCAGTAACAGCAGTGTGTACCATCCCCTCCCTCCCCCACCGACCCTCAGTAACAGCAGTGTGTACCATCCCCTCCCTCCCTCCCCCCACCGACCCTCAGTAACAGCAGTGTGTACCATCCCCTCCCTCCCCCCACCGACCCTCAGTAACAGCAGTGTGTACCATCCCCTCCCTCCCCCCACCGACCCTCAGTAACAGCAGTGTGTACCATCCCCTCCCTCCCCCCACCGACCCTCAGTAACAGCAGTGTGTACCATCCCCTCTCTCCCCCCACCGACCCTCAGTCACAGCAGTGTGTACCATCCCCTCCCTCTCCCCACCGACCCTCAGTAACAGCAGTGTGTACCATCCCCTCCCTCCCCCCCACCGACCCTCAGTAACAGCAGTGTGTACCATCCCCTCCCTCCCCCCCACCGACCCTCAGTAACAGCAGTGTGTACCATCCCCTCCCTCCCCCCACCGACCCTCAGTAACAGCAGTGTGTACCATCCCCTCCCCTCCCCCCACCGACACTCAGTAACAGCAGTGTGTACCATCCCCTCCCTCCCCACCGACCCTCAGTAACTGCAGTGTGTACCATCCCCTCCCCCCCCACCGACGCTCAGTAACAGCAGTGTGTACCATCCCCTCCCCCCCCCACTGACCCTCAGTAACAGCAGTGTGTACCATCCCCTCCCCCCCCCACCGACGCTCAGTAACAGCAGTGTGTACCATCCCCTCCCCCCCCCACTGACCCTCAGTAACAGCAGTGTGTACCATCCCCTCCCTCCCCCACCGACCCTCAGTAACAGCAGTGTGTACCATCCCCTCCCTCCCCCCACCGACCCTCAGTAACAGCAGTGTGTACCATCCCCTCCCTCCCCCCCCACCGACCCTCAGTAACAGCAGTGTGTACCATCCCCTCCCTCCCCCCCACCGACCCTCAGTAACAGCAGTGTGTACCATCCCCTCCCTCCCCCCACCGACCCTCAGTAACAGCAGTGTGTACCATCCCCTCCCTCCCCCCACCGACCCTCAGTAACAGCAGTGTGTACCATCCCCTCCCTCCCCCCACCGACCCTCAGTAACAGCAGTGTGTACCATCCCCTCCCTCCCCCCACCGACCCTCAGTAACAGCAGTGTGTACCATCCCCTCCCTCCCCCCACCGACCCTCAGTAACAGCAGTGTGTACCATCCCCTCCCTCCCCCCACCGACCCTCAGTAACAGCAGTGTGTACCATCCCCTCCCTCCCCCCACCGACCCTCAGTAACAGCAGTGTGTACCATCCCCTCCCTCCCCCACCGACCCTCAGTAACAGCAGTGTGTACCATCCCCTCCCTCCCCCCACCGACCCTCAGGAACAGCAGTGTGTACCATCCCCTCCCTCCCCCCCACCCGACACTCAGTAACAGCAGTGTGTACCCTCCCTCCCCCACCGACCCTCAGTAACAGCAGTGTGTACCATCCCCTCCCTCCCCCACCGACCCTCAGTAACAGCAGTGTGTACCATCCCCTCCCTCCCCCCACCGACCCTCAGTAACAGCAGTGTGTACCATCCCCTCCCTCCCCCACCGACCCTCAGTAACAGCAGTGTGTACCATCCCCTCCGTCCCCCCCACCGACCCTCAGTAACAGCAGTGTGTACCATCCCCTCCCTCCCCCCACCGACGCTCAGTAACAGCAGTGTGTACCATCCCCTCCTCCCCCACCGACCCTCAGTAACAGCAGTGTGTACCATCCCCTCCCTCCTCCCCACCGACCCTCAGTAACAGCAGTGTGTACCATCCCCTCCCTCCCCCACCGACCCTCAGTAACAGCAGTGTGTACCATCCCCTCCTCCCCCCACCGACCCTCAGTAACAGCAGTGTGTACCATCCCCTCCCTCCCCCCACCGACCCTCAGTAACAGCAGTGTGTACCATCCCCTCCCTCCCCCCACCGACCCTCAGTAACAGCAGTGTGTACCATCCCCTCCCTCCCCCACCGACCCTCAGTAACAGCAGTGTGTACCATCCCCTCCTCCCCCACCGACCCTCAGTAACAGCAGTGTGTACCATCCCCTCCCTCCCCCACCGACCCTCAGTAACAGCAGTGTGTACCATCCCCCCCCCCCCGCCTCAGTAACAGCAGTGTGTACCATCCCCTCCCTCCCCCACCGACCCTCAGTAACAGCAGTGTGTACCATCCCCTCCCTCCCTCCCCCCACCGACCCTCAGTAACAGCAGTGTGTACCATCCCCTCCCTCCCCCACCGGCCCTCAGTAACAGCAGTGTGTACCATCCCCTCCCTCCCCCCACCGACCCTCAGTAACAGCAGTGTGTACCATCCCCTCCCTCCCCCCACCGACCCTCAGTAACAGCAGTGTGTACCATCCCCTCCCTCCCCCACCGGCCCTCAGTAACAGCAGTGTGTACCATCCCCTCCTCCCCCCACCGACCCTCAGTAACAGCAGTGTGTACCATCCCCTCCCTCCCCCACCGACCCTCAGTAACAGCAGTGTGTACCATCCCCTCCCTCCCCCCACCGACCCTCAGTAACAGCAGTGTGTACCATCCCCTCCCTCCCCCCACCGACCCTCAGTAACAGCAGTGTGTACCATCTACAAGACCCACTGCAGGAACTCACCAAAGACCCTCAGGCAGCACCTTCCAAACCCACGGCCACTTCATCTAGAAGGACAAGGGGCAGCAGGTACATGGGAACACCACCCCCTGCAAGTTGCCCTCCCCTCACCATCCGACTTGGAAATGTATCCTGGGTCAGAATTCCCTCCCTCAGGGACATTGTGGGTCTACCCACAGCATATGGACTGCCGCGGTTTAAGAAGGGGGCTCACCCCCACCTTCTCAAGGGGTGGGACAACTAGGGACGGGGGGGGTGAGAAATACTGGACTAAACAGTGATACTCTGTGAAAGAAATGTTTAAGCAAACAATTCTGTTAGCTCTCT